>NW_007578289.1:352522-380039 GCF_000690725.1 Stegastes partitus
GACGGCTTTAAAGCACGAGGGCCCTTGAGGTAGAGCCGGACGACGGGTAGGGATTCAGGTACTGACGAGCCTGTTCTGTCATGATCAGCTGGTCCTCTGTCTTCCCGTAAACCACTGCTTCCCACTCACTCACCTGCAGAGGAGGTGAACAATGGATACTGTGACCAAATAACACACAACATTCATCTATTCTATCCTTTACCTACTGTCAGATTTACACTTGATGTGCTCCTTTGATAGAGACCTTGACATTTTCTTTCTATACTTTATAAATGGCACATAGAAACAAAGAGAAATCATCTTGAGGAATTAAACGTTTTATACAGGGTTTAGTTTGGTTTCAACATACCTGTGTGGTGGTGTGTTTGGATGCTTTGTGGAAGGACGGAAGCCTCTTCACCCGGGGGCTGGTAAAGCGCTGAGGATGAATGGAGACTCCTAATGAGGACTCCTCTTTCCCTGTAGTCAAAGAGCGGCTACACTCCTCTTGCTCAGGGATCGAAGTCACCAGCGAAGAGCTTGTTATCAGACTTTCATCCGTAACCTGCAACATATGAATGATGTTGTTTTCAAACTTTGCAGCCCCTGATACCCTCCAAAAAATACAATGGCACACAAATGCTTTGTGTGCAGGCACTAATAGGCCTGTCCAAACACGGGCTTGACAACAACACAGAACACAATGATCTAGTCAACCCTGCCATTAGTGGACGACCTGCTCTACCACCAGAGCCACAGCTGCCCTGTTAGTACTGAGTGAAAATACACTATGGAGCAGCAGCAGACTAACATGTTGTATGTTCTTGTGTAACGAGCACAACATTGATTTTTATCTTGTCTAACAATTACAGCAAAAATATACTATTTTCTATTGTTTTTAAATTCTATTTAATTCCTGGATCATATCGCGACCCCCCTTGGTGTCTTGTAACTCTCATTTTATCAATGAAAGCAATGGTGATCCCAAATTTAAAACAGAATAGAAAAATTTGAGAAATTTCCAAAGGTTGAAAAAATGCATGGTCGACCAACATAACAACTTCCATTTGTACAGTTGCATGTATGGGTTTTTCTGCACAACCACATCTTAGCTCATGTGTAGCTGTTTGGGGTTAGATGTCCTACTCAAGTACACATCTGTGGTACTGATTTAATTTTGAGACCATTTGGATCTGAACCAGACGTTTTAGTGACGTCAGAGTGACTTACCTGTGTATCGTTGAGCTGCTCTTGGAAGAGTTGCACATTGAGACTGTCTTTGTCCCACGGGTCTAGTACAAGCGACTTGCGCACTTTTCTGGCTGGACCATCCATCTGCGTTTGAAAATCCAATATTGAAATAACATTAATAAGTGTAACTGTAAATATTTGCTAAAAACTCGATAGCAAGTAAAGAAGTTGGTGTACTGAAAGGTGTCTGTTTATTCATACATTCTGTTTCCATGCTCTGTAGTCTGGATGGATGTCTGTTCTGTTGAAGATGTCTGTTCCAGTTTCCTGCTTCAGGACCTCCCGAATGTCTTCTTCTAGAAATGCCAGTGGCTGTGGCTGCAAAACACAAACGGATGAGTACAACCGCGGCCATGGGGCTAGTTGCTCACACCAAAATTTGACAATTTACCTCCATCTTCAGAGGCCCGTGCATTTTCTCCTGTGCAGCCAAAGCATTTTTGAAGGGCGTTGGTGTCCTCGGTGTTGGAATCGTGATGGTTTTACGGAATTTGGGAGTCCTGGAACTACAAAGTTGTCATTGTCATTATAATATTTTCAAACAATAACATCTTCTTGCATACTTTTTTTTTTTTAAACTAATGATTTATTTACCCATCATTCTCTTTCTGGTGCTTAGGTGTGGTTTCTTTCTGGAGGGGTGTGTTGAGGAGGCACCTTTGACCACACACAGGAGTTGAGGTGAGGGCAGGGTTATCCAGATTCAGATGCTCAGTTCCTGATATGTTGCAAAACTGGGAAAACAGACAGACATGGCATATTAATAACAAGACAGATACAACACCAACTAAAACTACTCACAACAGTCAGCTGATGTGATAATTATGGTGTGTGAAGGAAGCAAAACAGGTTTTATTTACTCGTGACGGCGTAAATGGCAGTGACTTTGTGGGCGTTTTCTTGGGAGAGTTTGAGATGTTTTCCAAAAAAGAGGAGCAAGTCCTGTCACACAAAGGAGACAGTTCCCCCCTCTCTCTTCTCCTTCTCCTTCCAGTGGATGCCTGGGTGGGTTTGGATGAATTGATGGGAGTCAGGGAGGAAACATCTCCAGGATCAAACTGAGCACAGTTCCTGTCATGGCCTGAGACGGCAGACGGAGGGTTGACTGTGTAGCCCATTGAATCATAAACTGTCCTCTCTTGCAAAAGAGTGGCGTAGCCTGCCTGGTTGTGCCGGGAAGGTGTCGCTGTCTCTGACAAATCAAAACTGGCCACATCGCTCCATGCAACAGGGTCCTGCAGAGCAAAACACATCTACAGTAGATCTTTAATACATTCATGATATTTGGTCAACAAATTCATACAGAGATGCATTTGTTCTCTGTTTTGCTCCTTCTGTTACTCACTGAATCAATGAGCTCCATGGTCTCTGCAAACTCTGGTATGGTCTGCAGGGTGGAGAGCACAGTGCTGGCCTCTGCAGCCAGGAACTTGCTGGGGGAGACAGGAAGCTGTGCTGGGGGTCCCTGTGGGATCTCTGGGCCCCTCCACGGTCTTCTCTCTGCTGGCTCCTCCAGGTTGCTGCTACTTGTGGTCAGAGTGTCATCTGACACACTGTCTGACCAGGCTGGGTACGGCTCCAAACTCTGAGGGACAAGAAGGAAAGGATATTAGTGTCAGATCTTTGGCTCCTGCACCAACTGTTGTCTGAGTTGATGATGTGAAATTGGTAGATGCGGTGTAACATTATCGTTAATTTGCATCAAATGATGCTGTAATTGGGAATGTGTGAAAAAAACACTGGTGATACTACAACATAGAAGGCCGTTTTTGATGACTAAATGGTACAATATGGAGTCACTGACTGTGAAGAATGGGGTAATAAATGAATGCAGTGTATGGAATGTGAAAACAATGTCAATGTGGACAGAACTGGAACAGCAGAGACAGAGTGCTGGGGGTCAAAATCAAACTGCTGGCTGAGCGTGGGCTTGGCGAGTGGGTGAGGACAAAGGGGATGAGGGAGCGGGTTCATGTTTGAAACTGTAGTAACGGCGGAAGGTAGGGCGACTACCAAGCACAGCTTCAGGCCAGTCTGAGTAAGTAGCAAGATGGAGAAAGTAGTTATGTAGCAAAACTACAGAAAATGAGGCTACAGGCACGCATACATGTGCACCATTCTTGTTTTCACACGTATACACTGCAAAAAGTCCATGACGTAAAGTCAAGTGTTTTTTTGTTCTTTTTATTTGCTTGCAGCAAAGAACAACTCCATCAAGTGGATGGCATTTAAAATCATTGATAGTGTCAATATCTTTCATCAAGCCAAAGTGTATAACAGTAATATAAGTATCATTCTTTGTTTATCTCATTCTGATTTGATTTTAAGAGTCAATGCTCAGTCAAGCTGAGGAATAAATAAACCAAAATTTATTATAAAAATGACCCTTTTTACAGTGTATGTAAGCTACAAACACACGCAGGCTATGCTGACAGCTATGCTAACACACATTCAGAGTGTGTTCTTACACATGAACCTCTGCACTGCATTTGTCGTTGGACTTCATTCTCTGCTGACATAAGCAGCAGCTCAAGCTCCTTAATTCTTTGCTCTCTGTCAGGATCATCCAGGCAGGATGGCTGGAATAAACAAACGTCGAGGAGGAGAGGTCAAGAGGAAAAGAGGAAAGGAAAGAGTTAAGAGAGTTAAGAAAATCAGGGAAAAGAGACAAAAAAACATAACAAATTTACACATAAAACATTTACAGGAGAACTGATATGCCCCCCTTTGATCTGTTATTGAATGTTAGGTGAAAAAAACAGGACATTCAAGTATTTGATTTGAGGTCCAGTGTTAGCAATCACAAGTATGACTACAGAAAGACGAGAAAATAAAGAATGTGAAAAGCTTTCCCCATTTGCATGCACAGAAATACACATAGAAAAACTCACTGATAAGAACCCTGAATTTTCAGGCAGACTGTCCATCATGTGTCCACTGTGAGGATCATAGGGATAACCAGCCATCTACAACACAGAGCATCACACTCAGGTAGAACTCAGCAGAGAGCACAAATATTTAGAACACCATATATGTGAAAGGCAGATTAAAAACAAACCTGGTTGGGGCCTGTCATAGGCAGAGGACTGCGTTCACAGTGCTGTGGCTCTGTTGGAGTTGGAGGACACGGTCTGTTGTGGCGTCTCTTCACACCTGTAGAGGAAGTAAAAGTCTTGCAGCCATCTTGCAGGTACCCCTCGTGCTCCACCTTTCTCCTCATGGTGGAATTCCAGTGGTTCTTGATGGAGTTGTCTGTCCTGTTGGGGGAAGAATTGATGTTTTTGAGCATATTTCCTGTTTCGTCACTCAAACTAAAAGCAGAGATACGTGTGTGTGTGTGTGTGCGATGTTACATTACCGTCCAGGAAGAAGCTTGGAGATCTCTGCCCAGCGGTTGCCAAGCCGTTTGTGGGCTTCATAGATGATTCGATCCTCCTCCTGCGTCCATGAAGACTTCTTCACCTCTGGGTTGAGGTGATTGTGCCACCGTTCACGACACTGCTTTCCAATCCTTCCCTGAAGATGCTTTGCAATCACTGACCAGCGCTTGGGGCCATACTTGTGCACAAGGTCAATAACCTGCACAAACACCATCACATGGGGGGTATTAAGTTGTAGAATATTTTGTTTTAATTTTCAAATCAGGAATTTATAACCCACACACTGCTGCATATTCCAGTAATGTTCTCTGTTGTTGTTTTTTTTCTGAAAGGATAAAGGAAGTCCCTAATGGATTTATTGAAACTACAAGCTTGTATAAAGATTTCTCATGTATAGAGCAGCGCCAGTGTTTAGAAAGCCTTCACTGTGGCAGCAGCAGAGCTTGTTTTGCTGTTTCCATCAGTCCTGAAAAATGTTGTGATGTCATTGTTGGCAGGCCAGGCTGTTATTGATAGCTCTGTGTTTCTGTTATGATGCCAACATTTTGCAGGAATGAGACATCATTCTTGACATTCTTGAACAATAGTAATCCATTTAAGGAATGCATTGCTCATCTAAGAGCTGCGGAAGATATTAGAGCTTCACTCTGTACTAAAAAGGGCTGGACGCTGAACTACCGACTTGGAAAGTCTGTGTTTTTATTAGGAATTACGTAGTGGAGCATTGGCTTCACAAAAAAGAAAAAGAAAAAAAAAAAAGAAGCTAAGGCAAAGTGGCGGGAAGTAACTTTGCGCATGTGCACAGCCCTGTTAGTCTGAAGGTAAAAGATACATTGCATTTTGTGACATTTGTGTTTGTATTGTGTTCTTTCTCTCAGACTAAGCTCCTTTCTGGACTCCCTGCAGTTTACCTCGGTCTCCCCTATCATTTACCTATTTTGTCATCCCTCTTTCTATCCAGAACAGGAACTCCCAGCTCATCTTACCTTCTGATCCTCCTCTTTTGTCCAGGGACCTTTCACGAGCTCTGGGTTGAGCACCTTCTGCCAGCGGTGCTGACACTGACCATCTGTCCTCCCCTGTGATAGAGACACACAAAGTGCAACACCTCAGTACACCACACCACCACCCCAGTTACACCTACCCCTAACCAGCTGCAAACAAATCTGCCTCTCCGGTCACAGCATTTATGACTTAAATGTTAGCTCCTGTGGTTAGACAAAACAAAAGTTTCTGACTAAAACATACTATACAATGTAGATACACTGTACTTACTGGGAAAAAGTTAGCAATTAATTTCCAGGAGTCAGTTCCATGTTGCTCAACAAGTTTTTTCAGCTTTTCATCCTTTAAATAGAGAGGAATGGAAAAAGACGTTACAGAGAGAATGAAAGACATCCAGCAAAACATTTTTACATTGTGCTCTTTTATTGTACTATTGAATAAAACAAGCAGTGATTATTTAGATATGAGAATCATAAACATAAGCACATTCCAATTTGCAAGACGAGAAAAATGCGTAAACAACAGATTTCCAGTCCAGACCCCATGCATATCTTTGATAAACTTACCTCATCTCGTGACCACTTGACTTTGCACAGTGTCTTTTTGTCTTTGCTCTTCTCTTTACTCTCTGGATCAGTGGAGTACAGCTCTTCATCCTCATCATTGCTAAAAACATACAGGGTCAACAGGGAGTAAGACATGATTAATGGAGCCCAAGTCTTCATAAGGCAACTGCCTGTCAGGTTAAGAAAATCTCATCATGTGGAAACAACCACTATAGTGTCAGTAGTGGGAGTATTTTTTCCCCAGTATGTAGTAAAGGTGTATCCAGAGATTACATCTAAACTGTATACTTCTTGTAATATATATGCACAAATCTATGCTTAGAAATTATAACTGTAATCTCAAGGTAAAAGAAATTACCCCAGAGGGATGCAACAGGTTTAACCATTACTGCAGGAGGAAACTCAGGCCCAGCTTTAGAGTGAGTATTTAAATGATCTTGTTACTTAAAGTAGGTTGACAGGCTCTTCAACTGAAAGAAGTAGTCACTGCTAAAAAAAAAAAAAAAGAAAGCTGCTAGCAATTTTATCTGACAAGTTTGTACAGGCAAAACACTGTAAACTCTATATCTCACAGTGAACACTTCTCTGTTGATGTCGCAGCAAAACAAGCAAGACAAAAAATGATAAAAAAAGACAATCTATAAACACTGATGGGAATAACAAAAGGCTTTCACGTGTTCCATTGAGACTACAAGTGATTCAAGCAGCCTGGTAAATGCTGCTCGCCAACTGATATTAGAACTAAACAAATATTACAGTATTGACTTTGAATGTCTTAACAATATTCATTCAGACTACAGCAAGGCAGCATATTGTCCTAAATACTAATGAATAAGTTAAACAAACTGATGGATAAATGGGTGAGTCTATCTATCTGGCACAAAGCCACCGACTTTATCAAACTATATTTTTGACAAATGATGTCTGAGTACAAAAGAAAGTTGTAATATTTCATCTATATCTGCTGGTAACACAAAATGTAATTACTAATGCCACAAAAAGTTCACAGGTATCATTGTACTTTTGTGTTCCCATAAAGCCTGCTGCTAGGCAACACTTTCTTTGTGGTGCTGGGGCAGACTTTAATAAATGGAAGAGAAATTAAATTCCCAAGCAGTTCCCTAGAGCTGCTACCATACTGCAGACCTTTACGATCGCACACACACAGGAAAAAAAGGTGCTTTCCTCAGAGTTTCTATCAGAGTGCGCATGAAAGGTCTTCTTGAGTGTGCAAGCTTGAATATGGCATTTGAATTTTGGTGTGGCCTGATTCCCTCACAAGAGCAAAGAGTAGTGTGAACTGAGTCTGGACCTATGGCTGAACAGAAAGGAGGGGCGTAAGGTGACTGGAGGAAAGGGGCAACCTACATCAACAGGCTCTTTCACTTCCAGGCATGTATGAGTGTGTGTGTGTGTGTGTGTGTGGATGAGGTGGAGGAGGTGTGCTGGGGTGTGGTCAGGGGAATGGCAAAGCACTAACGGCCCAGTTTTTCAAAAAGTTTGAAAAAAAAAAGAGGCATACTTATATAACTACTTGAGTTTAGCGTGTTATTTATTAATTTCTTAACTTTGGCAATAATACGAATATTAAAAATGACTCAGCTGAAAAGCAGAAAAACACAAAAACAAGTATCAGTGTGCCAGGCATTTACGTCAGTGTTTCCTGAATTAGGAATACGTCAGTAGTCATATGCGGTTAATAGGATATTGTGAGTTACATGATTTAGATTTTCCAGGTCAAACTCTAAGTTGTTCAAACTGCAAAAGAAAAGACACACCCATGTCTTCAAGGATGTGAACAGAGGGAGGGAGGGATATGTAATGGAGATGAGACAAATGCTGTTGATTCAAGAGTAAATAATACTTCATATCAAACAACATATCGGTGTTGTTTTGGTGGTGAACTGATCATAATCTGTAATAATCCTCCAACAAAAAAAAAGAAAAAAGTTTTGATTGCTGATGAATCTTTTGGTTTTGTTATATCAATGAGTGTTTAGTTTATAAAATACCCAACACAATATCCCACTGTTATATCTTTGGATTGCTTGTTATGTATAACAGCAGCCCAAAACCTGAAAGCCTATAAAAAATTATCATATTTAAATAGCTGGAACAGAAATGTTTTGCTTTTTGCGTGATGAATGACTAAAATCATTTTTTAAAAATGTTGATAATTAATATGCCAATCAAATAATTAAACAAGTTATGGTTTCCAAACTGCTTGACTTAATTGCAGCTATTATTATTATTACTAACCTACTTGTTGCTGGATACAAGTAAATGATGCTCTGCCTACCTTGGTTTTAGTTTCTCTGGTACTTTTTGATCTTGGGGGTAGTCCTTTGGGAACTTCTAGGTACTTTTTTCACTAGCTTTTTTTCTCTCTCTTATGGCAGAACCACAGAGACTCCAAAAGACTAAATAATAAAAATTGCAATGTATAATTACAGCACACATTTTTTTTAGCCTAAGCAGCTTTTAATGTGTTCTTTTTGCACGAAGAAAACAGAATCTGACCAGCAATAAGGCTGTTTATCGCAACAAATCTGGCAAACTCGTCACTTTGATGTAATCTGTTTTCAGGGAAGCTGCTGTTACATAACAGCTGTTTGACAATAAGCAGCGCGCCTCTTATTCAATGTGAAATATTACCATATGCATAATAAGGTTTCCATCAATGTCTAAATGTAAAAGCTATACTTTTTAACCTAAAATAATCGGATAAAATATTCCCAGTTCACACTTATTTTCAGCCGTCTGGTGTGCGATTAAAAATCAACCGTTCTAAGTATTCATTAACTACCATTTATAAAGCTCAAAAGTGGACCTTGTGACTGCAGGTGCACAAGCGGTACAAATAATGAAAGTGCATGAAGTGAACGCCCACATTGTATTTACAGGACACAAAAGTCACATTAAGTTATTTTTTTACTGGAGGTGCATAAACAAACGGATAGCTAGTTAGTTAACGGGTAATGACACATCACTGCAATGTTACTATTATTACCGTTATTATTATCATTATCACCGGCACCCACCTGCGTGTTTTCACGTTGTCCATGACAGTCGGTGGGACGTTTGAACCTTTTCAAAGACGAACCTGTGTTTGGCAGTTCTCTAAAATCCCACATTAATAGATGTGTATCCATAGAAACCGCTGTCAGTCATTGCCGGTTAGTGGTGAGACGCGGCAGCAGCTAACTGGCAGTGTTCGGCTAGCCAGCGAGCTAACGTAACGTACAGTACATAACTTTACGCTCTGTCGGTTAAAGCCATATCCACCGCAGATAACGTCTTTCCAAAGAAAGGCGTCGCCGTGTCCTCTTCTGATACGTGTTTCCTAAAAGGTATAATCACAACCTTAAAACGCCGCTGTTAAACTGGAGGGACGTCTACGTTACTTTCATTAGTCACCGCCCGGACTGTTTCTATCATTATCTTTCTGCTCTCTGCTTCTATGATTTTTGTCCATCCCGCCGATTCTCGCGCCCAGCCCTCTGCGCAGGCGGCCTCGCTCCTGATTGGTCAGAAAAGGGGCTGTGAAAAGAGGAGTCGGCGCTCGAACCTGATTGGTCACAAATGAGAAGAAACTCGTGTGTGATTGGTCAAATTGCTCACCGGCCTTTGTTTCATTGGTTTAAAGCGTTGAGGAGGCGGGCTTTAAATTACAGGACTGTACTGACACCTTCTGTAGCAGAATGGATCTTTTCATTAAGGCGGTGGTGGCTCAAAGTAGGGTGCGGAGACGTTTGGGGGCCCTTTAGGGGGTTGGGGGGGTTTGAGAAGGTTCCCAGCCATATAATGTGTTGATTCCGTTCAATTACGGTGCATCATCTCCACTTCTATCCCCGGGACATAATTCTGTTACTTTAACTACCTATTCCTTCAAGCAATAATTCCTTTATATTTATGTGTTTATTCTTTTGAAAACAAGATCGTGCACTCTGTTTTGAAACACATTGTACACTGATCGTGCCACTTTAAGCATTGACTTAACAGGATCATGTATTTGCATTCAAATGACACAATGTGGTGTCTGGTAACAAACATGAATTATTATGATAATTCACATAACTGCATCATATTTGTCATCATATGTGAGAAAATATTGTGATTATGCAGAATAGTTGCACCCACTGATGAAACTACGGCAGATAACACAGTCCTCTCCCTCTGACAGGCAGCTCTGCAGACTGTATTTTGCTGACATCTTGTGGACAAATAATTTTCTGTTTGCACAGTAATTATTGGTTTCATGCAGACAAGAGAATAATTACCGCTGAAATTGTGTACCTTATCTTATCCTAATACTTCTATAGATTGCATAATGGAAATGTCAACAACATGTAACTGTGCCTCCAGCGCAGTTTCACGTCGGTAGGTCGACTAAGGACATAGCCTTCTTTTTTTCTTTTCTTTTTTTTTTTTTTTAACGTGGTAAGTGGTGCAATGCGTCTGTTTGGATTTTGAAAATGGGCACATCACTGAAAATGTTATAGGTCACATATGAGCACTGGAAGTTCAGATCACATTTGTTACTTTAGTCAATACGCCTTAGCCACAATAATCAAGTTAATCGTTCTGCAATATTGTCTCAGAACAAGTCATTCAATATGAATGTAGATTGCATAATTGCTTGTTTTGATTTTTTTTTTTTTTTTTTAGTGTTGTAATTGCTAGTTCTTTGCTGGGTTTTTTTGTTTTTTTTTTGGCAACTAAGAGCCACACATTTCTCTCGATTTTTATGAATATCAGGCCTGTCTTGCTTTTACCTGTAGGTGACACTGTTTAACTGTTTGACTTCTCAATGTTGTCATTCCTGAATGTAAAAGTAGCTGTGCTAAGCGAACCGCAATGACACCAGCAGTTACTTGTTGAGTCTTTAAAAATAAAAGCCTGCAACTGTTACTTCGAAACAATGACGTGAGCAATCACAAAAACATTTCAAGATTTTGCCATACTAGATGAACGCACATCAACAAGTGAAGCCATTTCAAACAATTATATTTTTACCAGTTTTGTATGGAAAAAATCCCATTTAGGTAAGAGTACATAGCTCCAGAATGCATTTTAAGTATTAAAGTAAGTAAAAGTACCGGTTGGTCCCTTTGGCTGATGTATTATTTTATATGACATAATTAGATCATTAACAATAAAGCATCAGTGTGTCAGCAGCATGTTGTAGCTGACAGTGTTAGCTACAGGGGCAGGATATAAATCTGATAGGTTGTCAGATGATTAATAGGAGTAAAATGAAGAAAAACAAAGTCCTGTGTGTTTTAGTGCTTTAATTATTTAAGCTTATGGTGCATATTCCTGTCAGCACAAACTGTATAAGAACAATTGTAAAAGTAGCAATAACACAGTACAAGTAAAAGTGCAGAAGTATGAAGAATTTGAGATTTTATCATACATTATATTAATAGTACTGATCAACGTATGTTTGAGTACAATGTTAATGTTGCAGCTGGATTAAATAGTGAATCAAATCTGATAAACTGATAACATGTGTTGCTGTTACTATCTAAGATGACAGAGTAAAATGTGCAGTTTCTTTTATTCTGAAATCTTTTGGAGAAGTGGTATAAAGTGGGTCTAAACATTGAAGTAAAGCACGTCAAGATTGCACTCATACAGTATTTAAGTAAATACAAAGTACCTCAAACTTGAGCTCCTACAATACTTAAGTAAATATTAGGTACCTCAAAAATACACTCCTGCAATAAATTACCTCCAAATTGCACTTCTGCAGTATATAAGTAGGCATAAAGCGCCTCAAAGTTGCATTCCTGCAGTATTAAGGTAAATATAAGGTACCTCAAAATTGAACTCTTGCAGTACTTATGTAAAAGTAAAGCACTGTGCCTCAAATTGTACTCCTGCAGTATTTAAGCAGATATGAAGTACCTCAAAATTGCACTCCTAGATTATATAAGTAAATATAAAGACGTATAAAATTGCACTTCTGGAGTGTTAATGTAAATGTAAAGTACCTCAAAATGGCAGTTACATAGCATTTAAGTAAATAAAAAGTACATCAAAATTACACCCCTACAGTATTTTAGTAAATATAAAGTAGCCTAAAATTGCACTCCTGCACTATTGAAGTCAATACATAAGTAGGATTACGCTTCTTGATTGCTTTCTGTGGTTTTATTTTGAAATTCCGGACCGGAAGCACTCATGTGCATTGTTTACTCTTGGACATTGCTTGTAGTCTGAGGTCCCGTGACAAATTTCATTGGAACTTTCTACGGCCAGGAAAGACTGATGTTTCCTGCTTCTCTCACTTGTCAGACGCTTATGAGCAGCGAGAAGGTTTCAGTTTGAGGGTCCGGGGGCTTTAGTCCCAACCCGAACAGGAGTAATGTTCGCTGTACTGACAGTTTAAACGCCGTAGAGCGAAACATCCCCGCTGGAACCGCGAAAGTCGATGAACCCAGCATCAAAATACTGTAAGGTACGTGATGTCCATGTAACTGTTACCTTGTTCTGCTTTTGCTAACGTAGCCTTGGCTAGCTGTTGGGCAGTGTGTACCTAACTTAACTACCTCACTAGCATAACATGAAGGAACACAGTGTTTTATTTTTCACAATACTAGTTTTGCGATAACTGTTGCATAACTTTTCCCTCTCTGAAGTCAAAACTAAACAGAAGTTAAACCGAAGTGAAAAAAAAAAAAAGAAAAGAAAAAAAGACAAGTTAGCTGCTTTGCTATGTAGCATTCACAACGAGCTTAGAGTACCTGAGATTTCACCAAACTATTTACAGGTTGTGTTACATATGAGGGCTTGTTAGAGCTTGTTAAACCTCTCATTTCGTGCCTGTCGGTGTTTTATTTAGTTGCTCCTCCCTCCTTCATTTTTTTCCTCGTCTGGAGAAGGTATGGAGGGTTTTTTTTCTCTCCCTGTTGTACACGCGATGTGTGCTGAGATGTAGAAGTTGTACCGGTGTAACAGACCAACATGTATCCCCTGCCCATACTGTACTGGGGGTTAAAATGGGCTAACCTGTTTATATTCTGCTGTATGTATCCCCCCTCAGGTCAGATTATAACCCTCACAATAAGACACAGAAAATATGCAAGGATAAGTTTTGGATTTCTCCTGACACAACCGTGTTCACCACAGAATACAATCTGAATCATTAAATGCACTTGCAAACTAATCAAGTCCAGACTAGAATGTTCTGAACAAAGTATGATAGGTATTTGTTGAAGTGAGATACCCCTGAAGGGTTTTGACGCCAAAAATGATCACTTCTGTGTGAATGCACAGTCCTCTAACATACCCAGTATTTAGATTCTTCATATTTTAACACACAGTGATCAATCAAAGACTTTTCAGCAAGGATATAATTGTCAAGTATGCAAAAACAAAGTTATTGTAGTCTTATGACATAAAAATGAAATCACACTTCTTTTTTTTTTTTTAATTTAAAAAAGAAAGAAACCACATAATCGTGAGTAAAACGTCACAGTAGTATCCCTACATTGTTTTGCTACGAGTCTGGAGTGACAAGATATATCAGCCACTAAAACGTGCCACTCGTCAGGCATCAGAAATTCGCACCTAAAGAGGTCCAAATACTACCAGACAATGCTAAATGATTGCAAGAGAAGTAATGCCTTAGTGTTTTATTTCTTCCCGAAAGTGGTACCCATTATTGCGAAATAGCTAAAAATATATCTTTGTTTTTCATTGTCCCGTGACATCTGATGTTGATCGTCTACACTGCAGTAGTGTGTTATTTGTCAGTTTTATGTTGTAAAGAAACTGTAGACATTGAAATACAGCCTCATTGATGAAAAACACAAGGAGGTATAATCTTAAATCGGTGGGGGGGGGTATAACCTGGCCTTGCCAACAACTCTCCCTGAGCGTAAAACCAGCCGAGGCTACTTTATACACCGTGGTAAATTTTGTCCTGCTCAGACTGCACCCAGGCATAGTTTAGCAGAGGGTTACGGCTACACCTGTGTAAGTACGAGCATAGCCTCAGGTGAAACCCACTGTAAGCCTACCAAATGGTTCTGCCAAAATGAAAGAGAAGTAGCCAAGGCCTCTTCAGTGCTGTGTTCCAGGGAAATGTACCCACGTCCAAATAATTGTATTCTGAGTGTTGAAATTCTGTGTTAGACTTCAGAAACTGTCAAAATGAATCTTGGATGTTGATTCAGCTGTGTGGTATGCCCAGTGGTAGCAAGTTGGGTTTTTTTTTTCCATGTAATACTGTCACACATACAAAAATCTCATTTGCAGTGCGAAGAAGGATGCTTCTCCTGATGATCATTCTCTTTATAATTCCTTCTCCTCTGTTCTACTCACAACATGCGTAAACTGCTGTGTGTAAATCTGCTTCTTTCCGCTTGCTGTCGTTTGAGGAAGTTCAGTTAGTTTAGCGTAAACAGGTGGTTATGAGGAACAAGTTGTGTATGACAGAATAAGTTCTCACATAAAAAACGATGTCACGGTTTATTTATTAGGTTTGTGTATTGTTTTTTTTCTGCCTTGACCAATGTTTGGCACTTCCTAAAGAGGTTTTAGGAAGTGCTGACATGCTAAGAATGAGAATGAAACAGTTTATTAGGGTTTCATTTACTCAAACATAATAGACATTTGTGTGTATCAAGTGGGCAGAGATCATTGGAAAATGCATTGATTTTTGTTAAATAAGGCAACACAGTGACGAGAAGAACCCTGACTTTGCCCGCTTATTTATAACTCTGTGGTAGCTGTGGTGTGGTAATTCAAAAACGGCAATCAACTTTAATTTAGATCTCTCGTGTAGAAGCTGTAGAAAAGCTGCTTAGGTTTTCCCAGATAGAGCAACTTGTATTTTGTGATATTTCTTATTTTTTCTGCTGATAAACCAGCCATCTTGCCAGCGCATAAGTTGTTAGGACTTCTTTGTAAAAGGAAGCCAATGCTGAAGTCAGCAGACGTCTGTGAGTCGTCTGGCCCTTTAGGTTAAGGTGAGGATTTGGTCAAAGGCTGAGGTCGGTTGCACGTGTTAGAGTTGACTGAGTTCATGGCCCTCAAACTTTTCCAGCTGCACTTCCTCAACCAGAGATCTTTCTTTGTTGCAGTTTAATTAGGGCATTATTTGTAGTTATTGGGTTTTGTCCCACACATAAATGTCCTTTACTTTTATCTAAACTATTTAGATTGAAACATTTTAAGTGAACCTGTGGAAAGTTTAAAAACTGTTCTACGTAAAGATTATAAACAATTTTCTGAAATAAAATATCCTCCTGTTCTGGTTAAACTTAGACAGGTCCATGTGTGGTCTTACCTTTACGTTTGTGTGGCTTTTATGGATCAGTGTTCTTCCGTTTTTTAGTAGACGCACGCTTGATTGAGCTTTCGTATCAGATTTACCATGTGAGTGTGACTTCTGCTTTGTTTTCTTGCTTCAAGTCCTTGACACGCATGATACAGAGCCACACACACAGCAAAAATAACATCCCCATAGGATATTCAGCGGCAAGGATGTGTGTCTGAGCAAAGCAGGAAGAATGCTATTTTTGATCCCGTGTAGTAGCGCAGCGTATTTGTGCCTGTCAGCACAAGTTAATTCATGTTGTGGTGTGAATGCAGGGCATGCTGGGCTTAAACTGCGGCGAGGAAATGTGCTTAACATTAATCTTGTTATGTTTCATACTCACTCTGCCTCCCAAGCTTTGTTTTCAATCCCTATAACAAACTTGACAATGTCTGTTTGTGGGTGTGGTGAGCTTCGGCATTCCATATGTAGGAGTAGCAGCGTCAGCTCAAAATGTAGGTTGCACTGGATGGTTATAGGTAATTTCCTACTCAACAAAAATATTTCTGGAATGTTAAAAAGCGGGTCCTACCCTGTGACGTACCGAGCCATTTCACCATGAAAGTGGGCACAGATGTGAGGCAGCTCAGAAAAGTGTCCGGCCATTTTTGTGTGTGTAGCAGACACAGTTGCATAAAGTTGAGGTTTGAAAAACACAAAAGACTAAAACTGTTTCTCTCAAGATTAGCTACAAGAAAAGCCAAAACAAGTTGCTGTTGTTGATCTTCTGTAATGATAGTGTTTTAACTAGAACTAAAACAGTTGATGGATTAGCGGATCAACAGGTAAATAATAAGCAACTACTTTGACGTTCTCATCATTTTTCAAGCCACAAGTTCCCTGTTCTCTGCCTCCAGCTTCACAAACGTGAACATTTTCTACATTCATGTCATTGCAAACTGAATATCTTGGGTGTGGACTATCGGTGTGATAAAATAAGACAATACAAATTTTCGCTTTCGGTTCTGAGATACTGTGATGTGCTTTTAGTAGATTAAACTCTGTATGCAGAATTAACATTTTAGTTAGTACAACCTTAGTTTGAACTGTTTTAGAATAATAGGGAAAACAATAGTGTGAGGAAAATGTTAATGTTGGTGGTCTCTATGTAGTTTGTCCTCATGAATGTGGGGGAAAGTGAACCTAAAAGAAAGTTGAACGTAGTAACAAAAGAGAAAGAAGAGCTAGTGAGGAAGAGGGCATTAAGGTCCCTCTGACTGCACACATGCATTTTAAAGAGGGCCGCTCTTTTTACCGTTCGCTCAACGCAACGTGAGCAGAATGAGATGTCCCTTCAGGATGCATTCAGGATCAATATGCAGACGGAGGAAGTTGACACGAAGCCGGTTCTCCGTGTGTTTTGAGTAAACAGAAGTGAAATTGTGGTTAGAAAGATAAAAAACTACCGAACAAACTAAGCTGACCTCACTAACATCACACAATGGACAAGTCAGAGCAGCGGACAAAGAGCTTTGTTGTAAAACAAATAGACATTACATAACTCACGGTGAAGGATATGCCTCTGTGTGTGTAATTTAGTTAGATCACACAGTACAGAGTATGTACAGTACACAAAATTGTTGTTTATCTTGTCCCCTGTTAAGTTTATAACATAAGACAACATCAGTTGCAATTGACTGTAATTTAGTTGTTAGACGTTGAGGTCATAATTAAGTTTGTTCTCCTTCCTCATCGTCGGTGAAATTAGGTCTTTAGAGCAAAGAGTTTATTCCACCTCAGCAGTGAGCTTCATTTATTTACCTCTTTATGTTTCATGTGTTGTGTGCCTCCAGCTTGAAAGACCTCTGAAAAGTTAACTAACAAAAAAAACCTTTCTAGTGTCCGAAACAAGCCAGAATGGCACAACGTGTGACAGCTAGTGTGTGAGTGTTAGCGTGTATACGTTCATATGTTAGAGAAGTGTGAGGTGAATGCATGTAGAAGAGGCTGCATAGATACTTTTATTTCCAAGTGGAGGTGATAGCTCCGCTAACAGCAAAGCAGTACTTGACTAATTTGTTCTGCAGTGACATTTGCCTCTTAAAGTGTGACTCAGAGATTAGTTCGATGATAGTGAGGATGTGACTTTCATGCTCAGAGGAAGGAGTGAGTTAACTGGTTGCCCAGGAGGAGGGAGCCTGCCTGCTGTCATGTTGCAGCTCACTGACCCGCCTGTTGTTGTCTGTGTACTCTCACTACACTCTTTCCTCTTTAAGAGACCAAAAGGACCTCTCGACATCCAAAAGTACCTTTAAAGGCAACAACACAGAATCTTTTTTTGCAAGTCTTTTTTTCAAGTTAACGTGTTTGCTGAATGGCCATTTGTATCTTTAAATCTGTCCATGCATTCCCAAGAAAAAGAAAAGAAGATTTTATTCTTGGCAGAGTGAAAACACCAGCAAGAGTATCCTGAATAACACAGGGATCGAAAACATGTTAAAAACCTTCCTAATAAAATGTCCGATTGGTTACAACACATGCAGTTGTGCTGCTGCTAAATAACACAACTGATAAACTGGTCTCAGTTGAGGACTTGATGTCGCTCAGAGTGAATTTTTAAAGGTTTTATTTCACCAGGAATAAAGAGATTGGCACCAATCGTGGTACTTGCAGGCAAACACCTGGTGGCCAGGTGATCTTTTCTATCCCTGACAAGCACAGCTTGAAAAACGCAGCCCCTTCAACCTTGGCCTGTATAACTAAAGAGAAAACAAAGAGAAGGAATAATGGATGAGCTAATATAATAAATTAAAGCCAATTAGCAGCTCTCGCCGCTGATCAACAGTCAGCCAGGTTACATTAAAGCTAACATCAAAGAAATACATTAAAAACATAATTAATAAATAGCAGCTGCTTATTTAGTTGGAGTCAGACATGAAGGTTAGCACAGCAGACTGAAATGTGTAGAAAGCAGAAGAGCACCAGTTTCACTTCCTGATTAACAGAGTGGTTTATTCTCTTTTCTCTTATGCAGCAGTGACCCAGGATGGAGATTGGCCAGCTGTGTACTTGAAGCCTTATCCTGGAGGAGACACATTACTTTATGACCTTGCACCTTTGACTGTCGACAGGCCCCAAGATGGAGGAACAATCCAGTCTCCCCAACGTCAGCATACCCTGCCACAATGAGCAGAGGGACAAGAAAAAGCGCTACACAGTGCGTGCATCTGGTCATTTGTTTCTATTTTGCAGTAAAATAATTGTGCAAATTATCAATTCAGAGTTTGGTTTAGAAGCATTAAGGTCTATAAATGTTACTGCTGTAAAACATAAAATCACATTAAAATTTAAAACTCTGTGCTTACGTGAACTGTCATTGTCTTTTTTTAAGGTTTACAAAGTGATGGTCAGTGTTGGACAGCAGGAGTGGTTTGTCTTTAGGCGATATGCGGAGTTTGATAAACTCTACAACACAGTAAGTAGTGGAACAACAGCAGTTTGATTTTAAATCGAAAGGGACATCTAACACATTACCATAATTCTGTTAATGAATATTTTGTCCCTTCAGTCTTTGATTTACTGGCGTGTGTGTCATGCTGTTCACATTCACATTTAGAATAATGACAGACTTGTGACCATGAACTTTTCCAAACTCTTACATCATTTTCTCTGTCACCCTCTTTTAATGAAGTTAAGGAAACAGTTTCCATCTATGAACTTGAAAATTCCTGCAAAGCGGATATTTGGGGACAACTTTGACCCAGGTAAGTGTTTGCACTACGCCAACGCATGCCATGACCATCATATATACATTGCATGATCCATGTCTTTTGCCAAATGTTTGATTGTTTTTTTAATACAAAATTTTAATCTTCCCTTAAGAGTTCATCAAGCAAAGAAGAGCAGGCTTGCATGAGTTTATCAAGCGAATTGTCTCACATCCTCAACTTTGCAACCAGTAAGTGTTGGTGTTCTCACTGTCAGTGTGTTACATTAACTATATATTGCTGACGGTATTAAGTTCAATTGTTTCAGAGATTTGAATCAGACAAATGCAATTAGGCCAAATGTATTTAATTTCTCTGTCCCTCTTCAACTTTGCAGACCAGATGTGAGGACCTTTCTACTGATGGACAAAATGCACCACTTTTCAGATGCCTCTGAGGATGAAGATGACAAAGTAAGTGTCCAAACAACGTCGAACCATCCTGGTTGATCAGTTTCTGTTTTCCTGGTTTTACATTTCCGTTTTCCTGCTCATTGCATATTGTCAGTCGATGTGTTGAATAGTCTTCTGTGTGTTTTTTTTTGTTTGCTTACATCCAGTTTAAACACTGATAGAATCTAAATATACTGTACATGCTACAGATGTGTTTACAGATGGTTCATTTTTCTTGGTGTGTTGATGTAGCAGATGTTGTGTCTCAGCTTCGCCATTTAGTGACAAGTTGGTGGCTAATATAGATAATGTTTTCTTGGTTGTTTAACAGAACAGCTCTACCTCCAGAAACATTAACCTGGGACCCTCTGGAAATCCACAGTATGTTCATTACTAAGATGCATTTCTTAGGAAATACTTTAGTAATAAGCTGAGTGTCTTTTCAAACTTTGCAGTTGTGCAATCACATACATTCTCGCATTGAAAAATTCAAATGATGTCATTTTTATTTCAGTGCCAAGCCCACAGACTTTGACTTTTTAAAAGTCATAGGAAAAGGGAGTTTTGGGAAGGTATGTGAACTATGTAATGCTTAAAAAATACTTTTTCTCTTCATGCCACAGTGAGACAGTAACATAGATGGAAACCCAGTTTGTGATTCTGTGTTATCTAAAGTATTGTCTTCAGTGTAATACTATATTACATAGAAGGCAGTGTGAAATAGCAGAAATACAGCCAGTAATACATTTTTGTTACAATTTACTTGCATGATTTGACATTTGGAAATGTGTTTGTTGTCTTCTGTTGGGGAAGCAACATGTTTTAGTTCTGCATGTGTCGGTCTTTCCATGTAGGAAGTGAGAATCAGATCAGGAATTTCTCAGGTTTTCTAAGTTGATGCAACGTTAATCATGTGTTGTCGTCCATGTGATGCAGGTGTTCCTTGCAAAACGAAAGCATGATGAAAAGTATTATGCAGTCAAAGTCTTACAAAAAAAGGTCATTCTCAACAGAAAAGAGGTAACTTTGCAATCAGATGTGACCTTCATCATATCCATCTTTCAGCATGCGTATGTGTATAATAATGCTCCTTCTAAATGATTTTTTTCAATCAGCAAAAACACATCATGGCAGAACGCAATGTGCTGCTGAAGAATGTGAAACACCCTTTCCTGGTCGGGCTCCATTATTCCTTCCAAACCACAGACAAGTTATACTTCGTCTTGGATTTCATCAATGGAGGAGAAGTGAGTTGTTTCAGTTTTGTGACAAAAGTGAGTCACAAGATCAAGAACAGCTGAGAAATGCAGCAATACAGGATACTAAATAACGCTTAATGAAATACGTCAGTGCTGTACTTTCACTCGTTTGCACACCTCCACATGTGAAGTTCTTTTTAGAGACATTGCTTGGAAAGAATGGAGTGTGACTTCCTCTGTGGATCTCCTTTGAGTGTGATCAGCCTTTTTAAAGCTGCCATGTGTGACTGTGTGAGAGTGACTAAGTACAATCTGTGTCACAGTAAATCTGCTTCTTGTCCTTCTGAACAAGATGGCTACAAGGACCTCTGAGATAAAAATAAAGTCAGATCATTATTTACATTTTCCAAAGCACTCAGGCATACTGGATCTAAAACAATCATCGTTATGACTACATATTAACCAAGATTTCACTGAACATTTTCATTTCAGCTTTTCTTTCATCTTCAAAAAGAACGGACCTTTCCAGAGCCCAGAGCAAAGTTCTACATTGCTGAAATGGCAAGTGCACTGGGCTATCTGCATTCTCTCAACATTGTTTACAGGTATGCTGGTGGTTCATTTAAGTGCTTAGTGTTACGTTTATGAAATATTCTTACATGTCTTGTTTGGTAAAAGGCTTCAAAATGTAAAACTATATAAAATGTTTGACATTTTTAAAAATTTATTTGTGATACTACAGCAAAGAAATGTGGCTCAAATTGCAAAAATTCCCTTAAACCCTTTGAGGAATAAAGCTAAATTCATATTATTTATATTTATTATTTAATTTATACATGCATGCATTATAATACATCTAAGTAATTCATTTATAACTCTATCTAAATTCATTTTATTCCAGGGACTTGAAGCCAGAAAATATCCTTCTTGACCATGAAGTAAGTGCTCATATTTGTCCCTATTTCTTAATTAAAACCTAAATATACGTAGGTGGCACTGCACCCGGTTTTCTCATGTTAGACGTTGTGTTGACAATGTAGTATTCATTTTTGTGTAACGCACCACCATATTCTAAACTCTGGCTGCAGATTTGTTGCTTAAAACCCCACACCATTTACAGCACACGTTTCATCTTTTCCCAGTCATATTCATACCACCAGTGCTGTTTCCAGTTCCAGCTGGACATAATGCGGGTGATTGGATTAGGTCGTACTAATGATTTTCCTGCCTAGCCTTATTGAGAAAGTGAGGGAACGGTGAATGGGGCTGACAGAGCTACGCTGCAGCCAACATTCCTGGACAACAATAGAATCCTCAGTCCGTGGGGATAATGAGCTGCTTGTGTGGCACATGTTATCTAAAAATGTCCCTGTGTCCTCTCTTTAAAGGGGCATATCGTTCTGACAGACTTTGGATTGTGCAAGGAAGGCATTTCCCAGACAGATACCACCACTACATTTTGTGGAACACCTGAGGTACGAGAATTTATATGCCTGCTCAGAGCTAATTTTGGCAGCAAAGGACTCCTATGGTCAGTGTTAGAAAATGAATAATCATTAAAAGCCTTGTGGGAAAAGTGTGGTTAATAATTTTACAAGCATGAGTGGCTTCCAGCTCGCTATATAGCTGCATGTGTTGGGGATGAGTCATATTTTCCAGACACGAAAAAAGGCTTTTGTGATCAAAAATAGCACCTGATAAACATTTGCTTGGTATATTTTAAACTAACATGGCAATGTTAATGTCATATTGCTATGTTTGTATGATTCTTGTGACCAGTACTTAGCTCCAGAGGTCCTGCGGAAGCAGCCATATGATAATACAGTTGACTGGTGGTGTCTGGGATCAGTGCTGTATGAAATGCTCTTTGGCCTGGTGAGTTTTTACTCTGAGCCCACTTTTTCCACTCTAATTTGAAAATCTGTGCTAGCACTAAATGTTGACTCATCTAACTGGGACTGCCACACCTACATGCTTACTTACATGATTCTACTTGTCTTCTGTTTCTAAATGTTTTAGCCGCCATTCTACAGCAGGGACACACACGAAATGTATGACAACATCCTCCACAAGCCGCTTGCAAAGCGTCCGGGTGCATCCAGTACAGCCTGGTCCATCCTCCAGGGCCTGCTGGAAAAAGACGGCACACACAGACTGGGGTCCAGGGATGACTTTGTAAGTGTGATTATTTAATGCGCTTTCTCCGTCCATGCACAGCAGAATTTTCAACTATTTAGCGCCCTCTGGTGGTTCATCTATATGTGTCACGTCATTACTGGTAATGCCTTACAAATTTAGGAATTCTACTAAATCTGTTAGTACAAAATTATGTTATGGTTGATTTGTTCTTCATTTTCAGAATGAAATAAGAGCGCATAGCTTTTTCTCTTCTATCAACTGGGATGACCTGGAACAGAAGAAGATCCCTGCCCCTTTCACACCCAATGTGGTAAATATCTTGTGTCATGCCAAGTAATTAGAACTTCCTGAAAATTGTACACGTGACTTCACTTCACATGACTGCACTTTATTTTAAAGACATGATTCACACTGCCTCGTAGGACCGGATTAGACAAGGTTATTGTTGTTAATCATGTTTAAACTTTATTTGTGACTTTAACAGAAGTCCTTTTTGTGTATCAGGCTAATTCTGTGCAATCTAGTTAGAGCAGGGATAAATTCAGTTTGAGTAACAAGAACCACCTGTGGCACATGCAGAGGCTTTTAGGATTTTTGCTTATTATTTCATATTACAGTGTAATTTAATACAGTTAGCCATGCAACCCACTCTGCCACACTTTATGAACATACGAGCTTCAAAAGTGATTACAATTATTATAATTAATTGTACTAAACTGCACAAGCGTTTGTAATAAACTAAAGGTTTCCTAATTAAGTGCGTTTTTCTGTTACTATTGCATGTTTAAAGATGTAATTTCATGTAGTGTTTTTGCCTCTGATTAACCCTGTGTTGGTTGGTAATTGGTTAACAACTAATTTGGTGTTTCCTAATCTGAGTTGCTTTTACATATTTGATTCCCAGTTGTTTTATGCCATTTTGAAGCAGTATAAAATCAAGACCATCATTACCAAAGTCACGTGTATGAATGCCCATGTTTTGTATTTGTTCCATAAATGTTACCTTCCCTCTTGGTTTTCAGAGCTCTTACGGTGACATCTCAAACTTCGATCCTGAGTTCACTGAAGAGATGGTTCCCAACTCCATCTGCTGGTCTCAAGAACATTCCATAGTCAATGCCAGTGTCATGGAGGCCGATGACGCCTTTGTGGGCTTTTCTTACGCTCCGCCTTCTGATGACTCCTTCCTATGAAACATTCCCAATAAGGTCCTGAAATGCCTTAACCATTGTAACTTTTTGTGACTAAAGGGAAGAATTTATACCATGGATTAACTTGTTCTATGACGCCAAAGCAAGCATCTGAGAAGAAACTGCACTTAAAAATAAGATTTTGGTTGGAACAAGGTTACCAGAAAGTCTTTATATTTTACCTATTTGTATTTATATAATATATATATATATATATACATAACAGATGATATTTTTTAAAATTGAGGCTGTTCTCTATTAAGTTGATTTCTGGTGGTTTCTAAAATGAGCCTTTACAAAGCCTTAAATTTGTCCCTTAAATAAAATCAGTAAGCAGTTTTCTGATAAACTTGAACACTTCACTGGACTTAAAATGACACCATTTGACTGTCAGATGGAACTGTGTTTGTCCATGTAATTACTGTAAAAAATAAACTCGTGTATCATTCATATTAACTAAGCTGGAAGTAGGGATTACTTGAGCGAGACCACTGAATAAAGCATTATGGTTTATAGGTCACATTTGTAAAAAGAAAAAAATGTCTTCTGCTTCTTGTTTCAGTGCCTTTTTGAGTACTGATTGAACTGATTTTTGTTTTTATTTTTTTTTTTGGATTGTTTTTGTTTATGTTTTGCTATTCTTCGCCTTAACACATGTATCCATATTCAGAAATTAGAAATCCACGATGCTTTTCTTCGCCTGGTAATTAAGTAGGCGGATCTGTACTCCTGCACAATAATAAAAATAATAATAGAAAAACTGTTTCTGTGTTCAGTGTTTGTGTTTATTTTTTATGTAAAATGTGTTATTATTTTGATTACACTTCATCGCACTACTTCCTGATTCCCAATGCTGAGTGGTCACCATGGTAACGTGGTTGAAGTTAGCGCGCTAGCAAGATTACATCAAACAGCCCCAGTAGCTTGTCAAGTTTACATAATCTGGTTTACGTTTTTACTTTTAAGTGGAAAATGGCTGACATTTTATCGTTGAAAGAGTCAGTTTTGGTCTACTTGGACAGAAGTGGCGGTCTTCAGAAACTGACAGAAGACTGCAAACCTTTCAATGGTGCAGAAATGATGCTAATTTACGTGTTAGCCTGCAAGCTAATATCACTGAACTACAGACCTTCGCTAACGTTTGCGACTTACTTCCAGACCCCCAGCTGAGCGAGGCCGTCTACAGGTTTCGTTTCAGTGTTAATCCCTCAGATGTAATCGAGGTGGATCCTGTACTGGGTGACTGTGTTTTGCATGAGCCTCTGCGAGCAACAGTTTTATTTCAGTCTGTAAGTAAGAGCTGTGAGCTAACCTAGCTAGCTAAAATGAGGTGTTGCTAATTTTTTAAAAATTTAATTTAAATTTTTTTTTAATTGTGTAAGCTCAACTACATTTACCCAATTGCTTTTTTTTTAGGTTTGCTTCCTGGCCATAAAGACACTTTCTCTTATTGAAAAAATACATACAGAAAGTCAGGTATGGACCTTTGAAACTATTTGGTTAACATTGTTTAGCTTAATCCTCTGAAACACAAAAATGTATGTAAATGATGTAAAAATAAATAAATTATATATATATTAGTTTTTAAGGATTTTGTGAAACATTGCAAAACTAAAACAGCGGATCCTAGTTCTCACAAATATCAATACAACTATGATCCAATAATATAAAAATATGTATCTTAAAAAATATTATATTATTATATATTAGGACACCACAACGAAAAACAATTGAGTTTGACTACCTATAGCACTGTGTATATAATCCATGCTGTCGTGGATTTCTGCACAGTATTCACCCACAAAGATCTAAAAATTAAGCAATTTGTATTGGATCATATTAGATTTCAAGGGTGGCACAAGGTGCTGAGTTTACTCAGGACTCAGTGATGGGACATTTTCTCTGAATAAATGAAACCTGCTGAAGGCCCCTGTTGCAATTTTGAAAAGGGGTTAAAATCTGTACAACGGACAAAGGACTTTTAGATATGGTAAAGTTTTCTATCACTTAATGTTTTTAGAATAAAGAAAAAAAACAGTACTAAAAGTCAAATACTTGGAAATGTGTAACAGTTGGGTTGGGATAGGTAGGGCTTGTTTACAATAGGTTTGATTTGTCACAATAGGGAAAGCACAGTGGAATTAATGATGGCTAAGTTCCGTTAAGTGTCCCAGTACACCATGACAGTAAACCAGCAAAGCAGGACCTCCCCTAAGTGGAATGCAGCCATCTATTACTGTACCTGTGTTTTCCCAAGTGTTGACAAGTCATAATATCTGCTGTGAAAACCAATCCAACCTGACTGATCTGAATCATCAGCTCAGTCTTGTAACACTGTCTCACCTGTTTGTTTTTTTTATTTGAGGTAAATGTAATTCTGAACTTTACACACCTGCCTCCATTCCCTGAGTACACGCTGGACCTTTGTCGTTTTCCTCGTGTGTACGGCCCCATGAGGCCTGTCTCCATGGAGGGCCTGGTCATTGCCATGACAAGGGTTACGAAGTACACCCAGGGGGCGAGGTTCCTCTGTGTCAGTGATGACTGCCCCTGCTCCAAAGGTACCGTTTCTCTTTGTTTGTGGTGGCACAGCACAGTCTGATGATTTTAAAGCAGCCCTAAGACAAGTAGTATTCATATGCTTAAAGTTGGATTCACATTTAATTACACTTCCCTGTTGCTGGCACGAGGGTTCCACCACATCCGAGTCCATGCACCCGGGGCCACAGAATCGGCTACCGTGAGAAACCACTTCTGCTGCATGATGTGTGGCTCCCAGCTGAAAGAGGATGTGAAGTTCAGAGTTTTGGGAGGTGAGAGATTGTGGTGAGATCTGTGCATTGTTATGTTCTGTGTGTGCATACTTCATGTGTGTTTATTGGAAACAGATAAACAGCTGGTGGAACTGATCCATGTCAAAGCGCTGGATGTTTTAAGTGGCCGCCAGCAAAGCTCACTCAGATACCAATCTGTCACACTGTTTCTCAGAGGTAGGTCTGCAAGTCGACAGTTTGTGTAGGCTTTGTTTCCCCAGTTGTCAACTAGCCAATATATTGATTGTAATATATCTGATAATTATTACCATGTATGGCACAATTAACATTAGAGAAACAAATCTCATCAAGAAGTGATGGTGATGTAAAGGCACCAGATGAAAAAAAAGAGTTCTAGAAATGAGTATTACAATGCATCATGATCAAGATTAATTAAAGCCGCAAGCGGCGATGGACGGGTCCTCGCCCTACGCTTGTCGGCCTTTGCGCACGGTGGGGTGTGGGGCAAACCTGCTCCGGGCAGGACTGTGATCCGGCATGTCGAGTTTGGGGCAGATCGGAGCAAGTGTGGCCTAGTTACGAGCCACTTCCTGTTTAGTGGCGAGCC
>NW_007578290.1:0-3186 GCF_000690725.1 Stegastes partitus
CGTAGTTATGCCCAGAGCCTCCGGGATCCAAGCTTCGAGGAAAGAGCAGGCGTCGTTGCCCTCTGCGCCCTTGGGGAGGTTTACTAGCCTAAGGTTGGATCTTCTGGATCTTGCTTCTAGGTCATCGATCTTGTCCGCCATTTCTTTGTTTATGTGTTCGAGGTTACGGACCTTTGCTGCTAGGCTAGCAACAGTGTCCTCCATTTCGGAGATGCGAGTCTCTGCGCCCTTAACTCGTTCCAAACATTCACCAACTTCTTTCCTCACTCCTTCAATTGCCATCAGGACTCCATCAAATCTGTTGCAGAAGTCAGTTTTTAATTCTTTGATGGCTTCAAGAATTGGCTGGGGGCTGGCATTCTCACCTGTGATCTCGCTAGCTTCCTCCGCCATTGCAGTAGCATAAGCTGTAGCTTCTCCACTCGGAGAATTCAATTTTAGCTTGGGAGGGTTTGCCACGGCTTTTCCCCTGTTTGCCTAGCGTAGACGCCATCGGGGGATTCTCAGCAGCTCAGCGACGTACTTTCGGTGTCGAGAAGTTTAGTTTGTTGTAGGAAATTTTGCAAGATTTTACGGAGGAGAGGGGCACCTGTCCGCCTAGCACGCCGCCATACCGGAAGTCCGCAAACAAACATTTAATATGGAATGTATCTAACAAATAGTCAATACTACAATTTAATCTTAAATATTAAATCACCACACCAGTTAATTTTCTTACTTCAACACTGGCATTACAATCATTTTCAGAAAGAGGATAGGTGTGCATTTTTTTCTTTTAAGTACACCTGGTGAGGGAAAGATTGTGATTGAACAAGCCATAGAGGAGGGAACTCACAGTGCTCAAAATTGTGTTGTAAATATATTTACTTTAATTTATATTGAAGTTACACATTTATTCTGCAGCTGTGTGTTTTAATTCTAAGAATCAGCACTGTAAGTATTTTTTTTCAAGTTTGGTGGAACGGAAGAAAATTTGGAAAAAGAAGGTTTGTCATGGTAGTAAACACTCCATTGCAAGCATACCTATAACTATGTTTAACCATCTAAACCAGTGGTTCTCACAACTGGTTCTGTCAGGCCTCCCTTCGAAGGACAAAAATCTTTTGTGCCCCCCCTCACCTTGAATAATCATGAAATGAGTCAGTTTAAATTTACTGAAATTAAATATCATGAGCAGTCAAAAAGTGCAGCAACAACCTGCTCAGTGATCAGTGACAGTAACAGGGGGAGGAAAGCCTTCAGGTTTGTGATGGTAGTCTCATCAGTCATTGTTGACACCATATCAAGAGCAGTGGGCAGCAGGAAATCCTCAGCTGTTGGATGTGGTTTCTTGCGATTCTGTTCCAGGGCTCCAGACTAACTTTTCCAGTGGTAGCATGGTGCTACCAGCTTTCTTCACTGGTCGCACAAACTAATGATCTGGTCGCCCCACTCCCTTATTTTGGATCAGCACTGCCACAGCTATTAAAGATAAAGATAAAGATAAAGATAAACTTTATTCATCCCGAAGGAAATTGTTTTGCCAGAGTACAGTTAAATAATGCACCATGCAGCTAATGAATAGTTGCTTTTGCATCACTTAGTTATGGTGCAATGATCTTCAGAGATACGACTAGACATTTGTAAAATGTTTTCATCTTAAAATATACTTATTTTGTCACCAGTCCTCTTCTAATACCAGTCATAAACTGGACACAGGCCAAACAATTGCTGAAAGTGCCCATAGGTAGATGCTACATTTTACCGATGTTCCCCAAACGCCTCACATGCTGCTCCGGTAGATGGTGCATTTTACCGATGTTCCCTGAACGCCTCACATGCTGCTCCGGTAGATGGTGCATTTTACCGATGTTCCCTGAACGCCTCACATGCTGCTCCAGTAGATGCTACCAGGTGTCTGCAGTATAGCGTCTCTGACAGGTCAGTGACTAAACATTAGTTGGAAAACAGTGGAAAGCGCTTTCTGCACTAATTTGCCCAAGTTGAAAAGTTTTCTATAAGCATTTTGTTTTCTTCTTTTTTTTGAACGGACTTTTCTACGAACTGAGCGCATTTTAAGTGTCCATACTACTGGCCGTCATTACAGTAAAACTGTGATCGCTGTTAACATGTGAATCGGGGGGCGCTACACTGTGTGAAACACTGGCTGCATAGAGGATGGTTTTGTCCGGCAGACCAGCATCATCTTTTTCATCACGTCTTTACTCATCAATGAAATGAAATCAATGAAAAGCTTTTGTTTAAGTTTCCGTTGACAAAGTTAGCACTGATTTATGCTTCCTCTCCAAGTGTCGACAAAAGTTTGATGTGGTCCCAGCCGCCTCAGAGAGCGTTGCGTTGCAGAATTTGCGTATAGCGCTGTGTTTTCCTTTTGACATCGATTTACAGATAAGTTGTTTGTGGTTAGAAAAGCCAAACTTTATTACAGCAGAGTTTGCTGACATCTTTCCCAGGGAGCAGAGTCCTTCTCCCGCATTTACTGTAGTGGAGTGCCTGTGAAGAGGGGTGGGGTGACAGGCCACAGCCCGTAAAAAAAAAAAATCCAAATTAAAAATCTGTTAAACTATTGGCTACGTTCGAAGCGGGGAGTTTTGCATCCAATAACAACAAAGCTATTACTAAACAAATGAAACAGTTCAGAGGCAGCTTAATGCGGTCCTTGCAGCCGTGGTCTCAGCTGGTCTCACAGTAAAATCCCGAGTCCTCTGTGGCCGAGACCGAGACAATACCGAGTAAAAATGCGGTCGAGCCCAAGACAAGACCAATATCTTCAAAAAGTGGTCTCGAGACCGAGACCGATCTCGAGTACTACAACACTAGTTAGAGCCCTTCATGCTTCCATCTGCTGACAAGCTTTATGGAGGTGCTGACCAGCAGAACCAGTATAGAAACTGGTCCACTGTCTGAAGCTGTTAGAAGATCATCAGTGACCTTCACCAGCGTGTCTCTGGACTATGATGCTTCTAAATCCTGACTGAAACTCTTCAGACAAACCATTTCTATGCAGATAATCACATAACTGGCTGCAACAGCTTCTTCCAGAACTTTACCAATCAAAGGGAGGTTGGATCTGGGCCTATAGCTAGAACACCTGGATCTAGAGCAGGCTTTGTGAGCAGTGGTTTTATTAGAGCTACTTTAAAAGCCTGCAGTACGTAGCCTGTTAATATAGAGAAGCTGATGATA
>NW_007578290.1:3981-14186 GCF_000690725.1 Stegastes partitus
CATATTTGGTGTATCTGTCTAATATCATTAGACTTGTCTAACGCTATGTGGCTCTTTTCTGTGTCACTGCTGCATCAACAGACAGACTCCATCACTGACCCAACCATCCATTAGCAGAACCTTTCTAAGTTTGGGTTAGACTGGTTGAGTCATTTTGAAGTGTTGTGGCCTCAAGTGAAGATTCTGTCAGAGAGTAGCTGGGTTTGTAGTTCTGACATGTAAACAGCTGTAAATAGCCCTCTGTATAGAGTGAGAATTGGATCAGGAGTGTGAAGCCCCTCTGGTTTTACTCTTTTTTCCTGTTTAGGAGCTGATTTATATTGTGCCGCTGGCCCTTCTTGGGAGTGGGAAAAAGTAAAAATAAAAATGTTATGTCCAGCTTTCACCTCGATGAAACAATAAGGCCAGAATGCAGCGCTGACGGCGTCCCCTCATCAGAAAAACAATTGAACCTCCTTGTCTTTTTACAGACGTCACACCAGACGATCTTTAATTTATCAGAATTCCACCTGCCAGTACTGGAGATGAACTGAAAGAAGTGAATAAACGTCAGAACCATCAGGTCCCCATTTTACTCCATTGATTGTTTTATTAAGTTATTTTACTCTGCTGAAGAATTAGAGAAAATAAATAATAAAGACATTCATTGCTGCCCAGTGGCGTGTGGAAAACACAGAACTGTCCCGTGCCTGTTCTGCACTACGAGTATCCTTGTGAGGTCGCTCATATGAAGTGAATGTCACAAGGTGTAAAATATCTTTAAATCACTTGACAGACGTCTTCTTTTTCTGCATGCATGTCATCCTTTATGCCAGTTGTTCATCTCTGTCACTAGATTATCAGAATCAGTCATTAATTTGAAAAAAGAGACCGACCCGGTTGCTCTATTGTGGTCATGTATATGAGCTACATGTCTTTCACCTGTCTGAACACACCGACTGCTTTTTAAAAGCACACAGCTGGACACAGCTGTAGAGATTTCACAGCAGAGTCGACCACATACGCTCATAAGTGTTGGTACAATTTTCAAGCAACTTCAGGGCAAACCAGCTATTTAATCCATTTAATGCAGGAAATCAGAAGCAAATGTCATTGCCTCATGCCCTGCTGCTCTAGATTTCCCTGATTACTCCCCAAACAGCTTCTTTCTTTTAAAATGCGACACGTGGGAAAGGAATAAAGGAACCTGGTATGTAGTGAAATGAGGCACCCCCTTATTCCTACACAGGGTTAGAACTGTTCACAGCTGGAACCTCTGCACCAGCGTCATAAAGCTGAAGACATGGAGATCAGTGCAGAGGTGAGGTGTAGCAGGTGTCATTGTCACAGTGGGGATAGAAAACAGAACAGCAACAGCAAACAGCCACCAAACTAGACAAACTGCCTCATTCCTGTTTTCATGATGACGAGAAAAGGCACAGTCAGAGCATTAGTCCTTTCATTCATCACGATGTGTTGTCATGTTAAAATATAGATAAACAAAAACATAAATAACAATAAGGCACTGTTTATATATAGCCTCTCTGCCTCTGGCCCTTCCTGAGAAACATGGCCTATGGGAAACTCCCGTATAAATGGTTCTCTCGATCTGCTGTTCAGATTTCAGTTGGATCCAGCTTCTACAAGAAGTGATGAGGCAAAGCGACTTAGGTTTAAAGGTTTAAAAGCTGCATTGCAAGACGAGGACGTGGGGAGCCCCCCAGACAGACAAAGCAGGGATGGCAGCAAGGGGTAGAGTGAAGCTTGGCTAAGGCAATGAGGAGGTGGCTAAGTGCTTGGTGGTGGAGAGAGCCATGAGCAGGATGATGGAGGACTTGGTGCTCAGTGTTCCTGGAGGTGGGAATGGTTAGCAGGCAGACGGCTGCTGAGCCAGGTGGATGGTACATGAAGGACAGTCTGAGGCACACACAGAAAGAGAACAGCAATGTCACAAAGATGAAAGAAGATTAGACAGCTGGTCTGAGAGCATCTCAGTCTTTGGGTGATGGTACAATCTGGAAAGACCCCTGAGGTCACTGCAGAAGCTTATTATTACCTTCATGATGCGCTTTCTCTTCTTGCTGCAGCTGAAGTACTTTCAATCTGTGTTATGAGTTTAAAATCGTTGCATTTGTCTAATATTATAATTTGCTCTTGGTCTGAAAAATAGGTCATGTAGGTATTCGTAGACCTGTCCATGTCTGCGATTGGTCATCTACTGCCAACTCTTTCACCTCTTTTCGCCTCTTTCATGTGAATGTGCTCAGGAACAGATTCATAAACCCTGGGTTGACTTACCATCTTTGTAATACCAATATCCTGATTGCAGATGTTAAAATAAGTGAAGCCAGATAACATAGAGATAACCTGGCTATGCTGAACTCGCTTCGAAGTACGAGCTCCATCCAACATCTCTACACCTTAATCCTCACTAGGGTGGTAGGGGGCGGAGCCTATCCCAGCTGACTCAGGGTGAAGGCAGGTTCACCTGGACAGGTAACCAGTCTATCACAGGGCTACACTTAGAGACAGACAACCAAGCACACTCACATTCACACCTACGGACAATTTACAATCACCAATTAACTTCAGCATGTTTCTGGACTGTGGGAGGAAGCCGGAGAACCCGGAGAGAACCCACGCTGCACGGGGAGAACATGGAGACTCCACGCAGAAAGATCCCGGGTGTCCTCACTGGGACGCCAACCGACGACCTTCTAGCTGTGAGGCCACGGTGCTAACTACCGAGACACCTGCAGCCCAGTTATGAAAACATGACTTACTTCATAAAAGAAAAAAAAAGATGAATAAGTTATGCTTTGACCCGACATTGTACACCAGAACTATAGTGCTTCTGTGCAATTAATAGATTGATGGAGGGACTTCATTAGAATTTGGTATTTTTGATCTGTTGTTGATTTTCTTGCACTGAAGCAGATGGATGACCTCACATTGGACAAACTGAGTGAGGTAAATAACCACCAACCTAAACTAGTCTGACTCGGTCAAGAAAAGGACAGAAAATACCATTTCAAGGAAGGACAGGGAAATAAAGACGCTCTGTCCACAGAAGAGCCAAAACACATGAGCATAGACAGGCCTGGAAGCTGTGGGTGACAGAGCCGTTCCTGATTTAACATTTTATTAAAGCAAAGAAATGCTGTTATCGCTCCTGGAATGGCAACAACAAGATCGAAGCAATGTGGACGAGAAAATGCAAGAAGACGACAGAATTCATGCACTTGGAAAAATATGTAATAATGAGACGTATGGAGACACAGTCAGCAGAACTAAACAAGCACATGGAGGCTAAACATGACTAATGACAAGCTTTGACATGTTTATCTTCATCTGGAGATGATGATCAGCACCCAGCATACAGGATATGAAAACACAGGACTGGAAGCATTTCAGCACAGAGTGGAAACTCCACAATATGGAAAAAGAGATCAACACATTCTGATCATAATGCTGGAGACTTTAATGAAATGGGCTGTATCAGTTTTTATTTTGTGAATAAAACCTGTCCACAGCGTTCTGATCATTCACATCAACACAGCTAGATCTGGGCAACTTCAACTGCCCCTCTCCTCTCTCGCGGAGGAGTTTCAGGTCGCCAAATGCAGAGTGGCCATGACATTCAAAGCCTCTGGAGACAGCAAGGTCAGAGAGGCTGGAGTGACAACCAGGTCTGGGCGAAAGTGGGAGGCCTCTGCATCTCTGAGTCACGCTGAAGAGAGCCTGAAGCTCAAGGACATCATTGGAGCACCCTGTGTAGGGCAGCAATGTCTGGGACTTACCCACTTTCAATCTTGGGGAAAGGCCAACGCTGCAGAAAGAAGAGCTCTCCTCCAGGTGGAAATAAGGGACCAAGAGGAAGAGCAGAGGAAAGCTAAGGCTGTTGAGCTCAGCTCTCAAGGATTCTAGTTTCCTGGGTACCTCCATCCTGTCTACTAGAACTTTGCCTCCTCAGCTGCTCTACTGAGTGCTTGAACCTGTCCCATGAAGCACTATAGTACACTGAATGTATATATATACCAGTTCTTAGAGCCTTGTAGCTAAAATGTGCTGCATTCTTGTCACTCGCATGCAGATAACTTTTCGGTATGTCTTCCTGAATGAAATGAAAATAATTATAACATCTCCAAGCATTGTCTGATGACTGTCCACCCAACTCCAGATCTGAGTGGGTAAGTATGTTGATGTCCTCATCAGCTTCTATTGTCACAGTGGTTCTGAATTAAGCTTTACAGGCAGCAGTGAGAACTTTGAAAGCAGTTTTGTTTGTTCCTTCCAGGTTGCATATGCACAGCACGAACCATCTCATTAGTTCTGTTTTGTTCTAGTCCAGTGTGGCCTGAGAGGACGTTCTGTAGGCTGCTTTTATCATAACAACATGCTGCATGAGAACATCAGTCCCAGAAAGACAGTAAACATATGTGCAGGTCTCAATAAATGCAAAATGATATATAACCCTAAACCTGGACTTAACCCTAACCCTAAACCTGGACTTAATCCTAACCTGGACTTAACCCTCAAACTGGACTTGATCCTAAACCTGGACAAATACACACAAACTCAGATATGACACATTTAATTTCGATCAACAGATAATTTTAATAAATAATATCGTCATGGAAACCAATTAGACCCAAAAAATAATTGAGCATATCTGAACAATAAATATTAATATTTTTTAATCACTACAGGACAAGTTGAACCAATGAAGTCGGCAGCAGCACATCATACGAAGGCAGGTGATAAATGTGACTAGCAGGGATTTTACTCAAACACCAACAAGTTCAGACGACAAGGTGACTGGCTGATAAAAGGGTGTTGACAAAACCGAGGGCTCTAATGGTCGGAAGTGTGGCGTCCTAGTCCATGAAGCCTCCATACCTCTTCTGTAGCTCACTGCCATTCTCCCAAGCGCGTTTCAACACGCCTCCATTCTTGCTGCTGTCCACCAGCCACTCGGGCCGACCCACGCGCCTCATGAAGCCTCCATAGCGCTTCTTGAGCCCACGGCCGAGCACCGCCTCCAGCAGGTTGCCTGGTGCCACGCCCCCTTCAGCCCGACGCATGAACCCGCCGTAGCGTTTCACCACCTCTCCTCCTTGACCATCCGCCTCACTGCTCTGCTTGGCTGCTGCATTCAGGATCTTCAGGATCTCCAGGCGAATGTTTTCCTCCTCATCCTGGATTCCAGGATCCTCTAGCGCCCCGTCTGGTGAGAAGGAGCGGCGAGACATGAAACCGCCATAACGTTTCATAAAGCCACCGTACTTCTTGGCCATCTGGTGTTCCGGTGATGTTTTGTCCTCATAATCAGCTGTGATGGTGCCCACTGCTTCCTGTTCCTGCTGTTGATGGGGGTCAGTGTCCAGAGGAAGGAGGTTTTCCTCTTCCATTAGAAAGTCCTGGCACAGGCGCAGCTTCTGGCTATCCAACCCACCGTCGCACTCAAGTGAGCATGTCTGTAAAATCAAAATTGCTATTATGATTTTCATACAGAAATGCTTGCCAATGACAATGTGTAGTTTTATCAGGTGACAGAATCCTTTCATTTGCATTTTTGAAAGGCGCTGGACATCTGACATTAAAAATCCCTTCGGTGAATCAAATCGTGTTGTTCAGTTTTTGTTTTTAGGATTTTTACATTTTTAATTTTTCTTTTATTTAGTGCATTAGAGTATGTATGCCAGTGACCATGCTGGCTTCTGGTCTTATTGCTGGAAGATTGTGATGTTTCTTATGAGCAGTTGCATCCAGTCCAGTCATTGTTTATAAGGTTTGTGTCTCAGAAGTCACCAAAGATGTTCTGCATCATGGATGGGGCTTTTACAACCTTCGAAGCTAAACTTTTGGGTAATATAATTGGATAACAGAGTTTTTCATGTTGGCCTGTCCAGGTACCGTGGCACACAACCTGGCAGCTGATCTGGACTCCACACGGTCTACGTCACAAATGGAGTTCAACACATGAAGGCATCGACCAGGCGAGAACCGAACCCTCACCTAACCCGTATGGTACATGTAGGACCCAGGTTTTTTTTTTTTTTTTTAATTCTGGCCCACACTGGGGACTGAACATGAGGGTATGTTAGCATATTCTGCTACGTTTATGATATTATTTTAATGGTCTCTGAGTATTCCAAAAGTGCACTGTCGTGAACAAGGAGCTCCCTACTGGGCAGAAAACCAACAACAAAAACATATTCTTTTAAGAAGTGACTGAGAGGTTTTGAAGTTTTGAAGCTAAGGGTAAATTGGCTCTTCTACTAACCCATCTTTAACTGTAACTATACATTTCTATCATTTTTAGATTAATGTCACCTCACACATATATAATATCTGAGGACGCCTGAGAACATGAGCTGTTTGAGTCGTGTGTCTAGGACTCCAGCAGCATTCAGACCGAGGAGATCGTCCTTCTCTATGGCTTCATTTTCCCACTGTAGTCATATTAAACCACTCGTTTAATGAATCATTACTAAAATTGAAAAGGGGCCTGAAACAGAATGTCAAAAAACAATTTAGTCTATCCTGCATGCATTGCATGTGTAGGAGAGAAACGGTCACCTGGGGGGTCAAGAGATAGATGAGGTGATCATATGTTCCACTGAGTGCCTGGATGACTTACAGGAACACAATACGTCTTATTGTGTTCCTCACCTATTGACAGAATAGCAAATGCATCGAATAGACGCCTCCCATAAAACAGCAGAGCGCAGCAAGCCCTCCCAGTCATCCTTTCACTTTGAGAATCCATATAACCCTCAGACTGAGGTGTCTGCGGGCCCTGGAGGGCGCATGCTGCTCCGATCCTCATGAGTGTCACTGGAGTTCATTTATTTGAGCCATCACAAATTACAGTGTGACAGCATGGAGGAGGGATTCCTGCTGAGCTTTCAGCGCTGCCGGCTTATGAAGACAGAATTAATGAAGAGGAAAATTGAACCGAGGACATATTGGCAACTGTAGGGCTCCGAGGGAGGAGGGCAGCAGCGCCCTCTGGTGGCCAAATGGAACACACACAACAAGAAATAATCGTAAGGACATGGAAAAGGGACTGAAAGGATCCTAATTTCTGAGCTAAAGATTGTAATTTTTCTGTCTGTGTTCTTGGTGTTAGAGAATCAACAGAACAATGTGTTTAGTCCATTATTTGATCGTGGACTCTCCGTTATTCAAGTAATTATGACGACTGTGTGCCCGTGCTCTCTGTTTACAGGTAAGATTGCAAAAAATAGATTGAAACAGGAGATCAGGTTAAACTTCTGTTCCACATCAGGAGAGTCAAGTTTTTGTTGCTCGTTGTATGAGTTTGCATCAGATGTCCACAAAACGGGAGCACAAACGAGAGCTTGTTCCCATCGACCCAGTTAGACAGAATATGGGACACAGCATGGGATATCCTCAGAATGGAATTTAACAATAAGCCTGACACATGCACATCTGGTTCAAAAACGAAATGACAGTGACAGGAAGGAAAACAGAGAAAGGCAAAAGGGACGTGGAAAAGAAGAGAAAAAACACACTGGCTGTTTTGAGTATTGATGTAAAGCCTGGAAAGCAGCGTTACCATGATTATAGTCATCTACACATGAAGGAGAGGATTCAGAGGAAGAGGGTGAATTAAAACCAAAGAGGGAACAAATGGAAGGAAAAAATAAGTGCCAGTGACAGGCAGACAGCGAAATCCATTGTTCGTTATGTCTTTATTAGTTTAAAACATATGGGACTCTGTTATCAGGATTCAAATAATTGAATAATTGAGTACATGGGATGAAAATGTGTAAATAGAAGAGGTAGAAAGTAAAAGAGAAAGGAAGGATGTAATGGAAGCACGGTGGTGTGGGAGAGCCGAGAGCAGCCTTGTTCCAAACAGGAATTAACGGGTGTGAATATGAGAGGACAGAATGGGCAGGTACCTCCACCATGCAGTTCAATCATATTTCATATGTAGCTTTGTGATGAGAACATACCAGACCTTATTAACCTCATTAACTAACTAAACCTGTGTCTCTGTGACCAACTGATCAACCTGTCAAGTCTGCATTTGTCCTCAATGTGTTTAAAGTATGAAAATGAAAGTAGCGCAACATCACCAGAGCTGAGAGCGCAGACTGTTGTCCCAGCAGGTGGTACACACAGAGTGCACACTCCTTTCCACAGTCTGATCCGACCACCAGCGACACACAGGTGCCCAGAACCAGCATCCACATGCAGCTGCTGTGTGCGGGGGCAGCCATGGACTGAGGACAGAACATGAGGAGATTCAGCACTTTATGCAGACGAGCTGTAAACTGTACAAATAAACTGAATGACAGTAACTAGAGCTGTTACTAGTGGTGCCAGATCACAGCTTCAATATTAAAATATATATATATATATATACACGTGTAAATACGGATGTAGAGCATGCCATCTCTGAGTGTCAATGAGTAGCTGAGGTGACGCTGTGCATGAATCTAGGGTTCCTTCTAAGTAATAGTTCAGTTGTTCTGACAGTAGCAGCCTAGCAGTATAAGTCGCAGTAGAGGTCCTGATAGTAGCAGCTGATTCCTACAGTTTAAGTGTTTGCTATCTCCCCTCACCTTTAATTGAAATGACACTGAAGCCGTCCGGCGCGTTCCTTCCTCGTCCGCCGTGCCCTGGAGTAGCGGCGCAGTGAGACAGCTGACGGGCGTCTACAGCTTATTGAAGTGGAGCCTGAGTGTGAGGCAGCAGTTCAGCCAATCAGCAGACACTCGCTCTGTCTCTCTCACCCTGTAGTTTTCTATCACCAGAGGTTCAGGGTGGAAACCAGCCTGTCGTCGTGATGCTGCTGTTGCAACCTGCTGCCTGTTTAAGTAGTTTGTGTTGCCTACGTCACCGGGGACAGGACTGTGGGTGGGAGGCTTTAATAAGCCCTACACCACCCCCACACCACCACCACCACCTCACATTTCCTTTACATGTTTACATTGTCCTGTCAAGTCATCTGTTTTATTGCTTCTCAGGAGGTCTCAGACCAGTGAACGGTCACGTTAGCAATTCCACCTGTAGGTACAGCCTTTGTCCGTGTTACGGGGCAAATAGAAACAGCTTCTCGGGTTTCATACGAGCTGTTGCTTCCTTCTGCTCAACAGGGTTTAATCACTGTGATGTTCTGTCTGGTGTCTGTTTGTAGATGGGGAAATTCATGAACTATGCAGCTTGACCTGATTTCCTAACAATCACAGTGAGACAAATGTGTGTTTTTGATGTCCAGTATAAGTTCTATGATACCAGAACTCTGTCCACAGCAGAGCCAGCAGCACAGTACCAACAGCTTTGCTGCTTCCTTCCTCCTCTGCCTGGGATGACAGCAGACAGTGTTCAGCAGCCACCATATACCACAGAAGGCTGGTGTCAGACATCAGAATTCACCTTCACACCACAGTTAACATGACAATGTAACTGCAGCACCATATGCAGAGGACTTCATGGCCAGCCCGACTCCGAGCCCAGCATCCAGAACCTGCTCCTTCAACGAGTCATCGACACAACGTGACACAGTTCAGACCTGCATAAAACAAGAAACCATGAGTCTTCTATTCTTCAGTGACGTTCACAGTGACTAAATGAGTTTTGAACAGTTTTAGTGTTGATCTCTTTTTCCATATTGTGGAGTTTCCACTCTGTGCTGAAATGCTTCCAGTCCTGTGTTTTCATATCCTGTATGCTGGTTGCTGATCATCATCTCCAGATGAAGATAAACATGCCAAAGCTTGTCATTAGTCATGTTTAGCGTCCATGTGCTTGTTTAGTTCTGCTGACTGTGTCTCCATACGTCTCATTATTACATATTTTTCCAAGTACATGAATTCTGTCGTCTTCTTGCATTTTCTCGTCCACATTGCTTCGATCTTGTTGTTGCCATTCCAGGAGCTATAACAGCATTTCTTTGCTTTAATAAAATGTTAAATCAGGAACAGCTCTGTCACCCACAGCTTCCAGGCCTGTCTATGCTCATGTGTTTTGGCTCTTCTGTGGACAGAGCGTCTTTATTTCCCTGTCCTTCCTTGAAATGGTATTTTCTGTCCTTTTCTTGACCGAGTCCAACTAGTTTAGGTTGGTGGTTATTTACCTCACTCAGTTTGTCCAATGTGAGGTCATCCATCTGCTTTGGTGCAAGAAAATCAACAACAGATCATCCATCCATCCATTTTCTATACACCGCTTAATCCTCACTAGGGTCG
>NW_007578290.1:22461-39752 GCF_000690725.1 Stegastes partitus
GCTATGAGATGACTTGTTGTTGTAAATATGCGCTATACAAATAAAATTGAATTGAATTGAATTGAATTGAATGTCGGGTCAAAGCATAACTTATTCATCTTTTTTTTTCTTTTATGAAGTAAGTCATGTTTTCATAACTGAGCTGCAACCAGCGTCTGAATCTCTGACCCGTCCCCAAGACAATCCAGTAGAACAGAACAGAATTCCTTTACTGTCACTGAGCAGCAATCCTGTCAGTGCATTCACAGAAAAACAAACATGTCCACGTGTGCATATGAAACCAGTTGGACAATCTATTCTTTAAAGATCGCTTGTTTGGAACATTAGGAACTGCAACAACAGTCGTGTAACTGATGAGGCACTTCTGGATATTGCACATTGCCCAACATGTACATTTAAAAGTACTGCAAAAATGACACACAAAGTGAAGTTGCATGTAAAAATACAAGGTGCATAAAGTAGTTGTCAAGTTGATGGTAAGCATTCAGGTCTAGAAAATTAGTGAGAATGTTTGGCAGAGTTCGGTTCTCCTGTGACTCGTCAGTGTAGCCAGGCAGGGGCTGAAGCAGGGATCCTGCCAGAACAACCTGGAATCTGTCTGATAAATCTGATTTAAATCAGTTTAGTGCAGTTGCTTCAAGTCCAATTACACATCCCAGTCTCTGTAAAAAATGCTGTAATCCACTGGATCAGATGCAGCACTGAGATCCAGCAGAAGCAGTACAGAAACGAGTCCACTGTCTGAAGCGACGAGATCATTGGTGGTCTTCACCAGTGTGTCTCTTTGCTATGATTCATTCTAAATCCTGACTGAAACTCTTCAGACAAACCATTTCTATGCAGTTTTAGAAATAAAAGGGAGGCTGGACATAGACTTATTGTTGACTGAAACCCTTGGATCCAGACAGACTTGACTTTATTACTGCTGTTTCTGAAGCCTGCGGTATGTAGAGTGTTAAATACTGCAGCGTTCATTAAAGAAAAGCCTTCCTTGAACAATATAGTGGGGATGGAGTCCAACAGACATGTTTCTGGGTTAGAAAGAAGTGACAGTTTTACAGTGAAGCAGCAGTCCAACTATAAATCTGGTCCTGCAGAAACTTCCAGAGCTGCTGCACAAAAGACATGTTCATGATTTATTTATTTTTGTCTAATGGTGATGGCGGCATGAATGGACGCAGCGCCCCCTTCAGGAGACAGCGAGAGTGAACGTTTTGAGTGTCTTGTCTATCCCACACGTTCATTCCGCAAAACTTGCAGCCGAGAGACTTTGCTGGGTGTCAGGACAGTGGATGACGCTGGAGTTGCGGCGCTCGGTTGTGATGTGGACATACTGCATCAACACGGAGTCTGATCGGAGACCACACTGGCAGTTACCAGAGAGAGAAGGAAGCAGTATGAACGTAAACAAAGGAGGAGGAAGAGAGCCGGGATCCATGCTAGGCTAAAGGCGAACCCCTCCAGACCAGCAGGATCCATGCTAGGCTAAAGGCTAACCCCTCCAGACCAGCAGTATCCATGCTAGGCTAAAGGCGAACCCCTCCAGACCAGCAGGATCAATGCTAGGCTNAAGGCGAACCCCTCCAGACCAGCAGGATCAATGCTAGGCTGACGGCTAGCCCCTCCAGCCCAGCAGGATCCATGCTAGGCTAAAGGCGAACCCCTTCAGACCAGCAGGATCATCCTTCTGCTCTCCAATGTCCACTCCCTCCACAACAAGCTGGACGAACTATGTTTGCTGAGAGAAACCGGCAGAGACTGGAGGGACTGCTGTGTGTCTGCTTTAACAGGAACATGGCTCCATGACAGCATCCCAGACGGACAGACAGCTGGAGGGGATGCAGACAGACAGCTAGCTCTGATAAAGCCCAGGTGGGGGCTGTGCATCTATATGAACAAAGGCTCATCAGACCCACATCACAGCCAGCATTCCTGCATCGCTGGACCCGCTTCAGTCCGCCTACCGTCCCTCCCCACAGAGGATGAAGATCCACCACCTCAGTCATCACCGACCTGGACAATAAACACCCCTACGCTAGAATCCTGTACACTGACTTCAAGCTCAGCGTTTAATACCATCATCCCCCAGAGACTAATGGAGAAGCTCCTCCTTCTGGGTCTGGATACCGCCACATGTCTCTGGGTCCTGGACTTTCTGACCTAAAGACCCCACTCAGTCCGAGTCGGAAAGAACATCTCCAACTCCATCACGCTGAGCTCTGGATCTCCTCCAGGCTGTGTGCTCAGTCCACTGTTGTCCACACTGCTGACACTCGACTGTGCAGCCACACATGAGGAGATCCAGACCATCACACTGCTGATGGTACCACAGTAGTGGGACTCATTCACCAGAAAAAAGAACCAATGTACGGAGATGAAGTGAAACCCCAGAGGGCTGGAGCAGCAAGAAAAACCTGATGCTCAGCGTGGACTAAACCAAGGAGATGATCATCAACTTCTGGAGATCACGTCCTGAGCATGCTCCCCTCAGCATCAGCGGCTGCACAGTGGAGAGAGTGGAGAACATCAGGTTCCTCCGAGTGCAGATCTCCAGGACCTGAGCTGGAACAAGAACACCACAGCGATCATCAGACAGTCCCAGCAGAGGCTGCATTTCCTGAGGAGGCTGAAACCAGCCTCTCTTTCCTTCCAGCATCCTCAGGACTGTCTCCAGAGGTGTGGTGGAGAGCGTTCTGACATCCTGCATCTCCACATGGTTCTCCAGCTGCAGTGTGTCAGACAGAAAGCCCTGCAGAGGATAGTTAGAGGAGCTCAGAGGGTCTCCTCTGTCCAAGAACTTCTCCAGAGCTGCTGCAGGAGCAGGACCCTGAACATGGTCAGGGACTCCTCACACCCTCTCCATCAACTGTCTGGACTGCTGCCATCAGCCAAACATTTCTGGAACATTGAAGGAAGAACCTCCAGACTGATCAGCAGCTTCATGCCACCAGCTGTCAGAACGCTGAACTGCTGATCCAGAGATGCCAACACTTCTTCATTTAAATGCTTTAAGTTCCTGGATCCTGGAGAAAGGCTCTCTCATCCTGCTTGTACTGCTGTGGATGTACAGCACCATGACAACAAACTGGATCTGATCTGATCTGATTTAATATTCAAAACTTTATTTATGAAGAATAGAATAGAATAGAATAGAATATCCTTTATCAGTCAAATGAGGGGAATCTGCAGCACCACAGCAGCACAGTGAGCGTTACAGAGGGGAGGTGTAGGTAGACACAGCATACATCAGAAGAACATTTACATGAATGAACTGCACTTGGGTTTACTGCCCTGGACAGTTGGTTCTGTCTGTGGTTCTGGTACTGTCATTCTGTGAGCATGTGAGGTCTGCTGGGAGCGGTGCTGATTATAAAGTCTGGTACCAGCAGTACCGCTCTCACACACCTGGGGGCGCAGTCTGTCGCTACAGGAGCTGCCCAGTGCCCTCAGAGTGTCCTGCATGGGGGCAGTCACTGTCCTCCTGTCTCCACCACCTGCACTGGGTCCAGAGGGCTCCCCAGGACAGAGCTGGCCTTCTTCATCAGTTTCCTCTGCCAGCAGCTGAGATGCTGCTGCCCCAGCAGACAGCTCCATAGAGGATGGCTGATGCCACCACAGAGTCATAAAGAGTCCTCAGGAGCACCCCCTCAACCCCAAAGGGCCTCAGTCTCCAGATCCTTCATGAGATGAGACGTCAGTGCCACCAGCCTGTAGCTGCTGAGGTCCTGCACAGCTGGTCTGCACAGGACAGGAGGAGCCTGGAGCTGATGCCATCAGGACCTGCAGCTTTCTTCGGCTTTATCCTCCTGACCTCGTTCCCCACCTGGGCTGATGTGAGGGAGGAACTGGAGCAGGGGGACTGGGTGTTGGATCGGGAGGGGGAGGACTTCTTCAGTCTCATCAGAACATCTGTTTGCTACCAGGTCGCCTGTGTACAGGGGGTTTGTACACAGACTGGAGATGGACCATGTTGTGATTTCCAATCCTCAGAGGAGGCAATGGTGATGTGATGCATGCCTCCTTGGTGTTGGCATACAATCAGTCCAGTGTTTTCTCGTCTCTGGTGTGGCAGCTGACATACTGTGTGAATGTGGGCAGAGAGGAGGACGGAGGGCCATGAGTGAAGTCACCAGAAATCAGAAGGAGGGCCTGTGGGTGCAGCCCACTCACAGCAGAGTGAAGGATGTCACAGGCTACTTGGGTGTGAGCGAATGGAGGAATTATACAGCTCTGGTGGCAACGTGCAAGAACTAGCGCGGCAGGTATGGCCACATGCTAACCGCTAACAGCTCAGTGTCTTCACAGCAGGTTTACACCTGAACAGTGATGTGTCCAGAGTTGCACCATCTATCTTTCACAAACCTCCTTTCTTCTTTCCACTCTCGGCTGTCCTGTCCATGTGCGTCAGGTTAAACACGTCGGTCATGAAGTCTTCACTGCTGAGAGGCTCCACAGAGCTGCGACTCTTTGTCAGCCTGGCTTCAGTGCTGAACAGAAACCTGGACTTGTTCCTGTTTTCCTCTGTTAGAAATGAATAATAAGCAGTTCTTGTCCTATGAATCCTTTTTTATACGTGATAAAACTGTCTTTCCAGGCTCATGTGTTACGGACTGGTTCAGAGACTCAAGTGCGAGGCAACACGACACGGCAGGCAGTTTGAAAACAACAATTTATTTGAACACACAGAAACCGATACAGAACTAAAAGAGATTGCTGGAAAAGCAACTATGTCTAAAATGACAGAACAAAACAAAAACCAAAGGCACGGACCCGAGCTCGGTACCACCGAGTCAGGCACCGAAAAAACTAAACTAAACAAGAGAATAACTAAAAGAGGACACCAAACGGTGTTAAATAAGGAGACTGACTTGAAAACCAAAAAGACTAGCAAACTGAGATACACTAGCGCTACGCACGGGCAGGCGGGGTAAGCAAAACAGAAGTCTATAGAACTGAAAAAGCTAGCAGACAAAAGCTAACAACGGGCTAGTGCTAAGCACAGACTGGCGATCTAAATACAGAGCGAGGAGAACAGACGTACGGACAGGATGACTAACGGAAGTACAAAAAACTAGCGGGACATACGAACTGGTAGAGTAACGATGCTAAACAGGAGGCTAATAGTGAGGCTAGCTAAACCTACGCTGGGAGAACCCGACCTGACGGGAACCGACTGAGAGGAGAGGGGAAGCAGGGAGGCGAGTGGAGGTGCTGAGCGCCTGACGTTGCCGCGGCTGCGGTGGAGTGGCTGCCGAAGACCAGGAGCAGACGCCAGGGAGCTTCGGGAGGGAGAGGTGGACGGAGCTGGTGTCCGGGCTGACGAGTGGGATAGAGCGGGCAGGTGACTGGTGGTGAATCCGGTTACTAGTGGCTGGCGTCGCCGGCTGACGGAGGTGCTGGTTGTTGGTGGGAGATGATCCGGGCTGCAGACGGAAAGACAAGGTTAGAACGTGACTGGCAAGAGAAAGGAGCTGGGAATAAACAATCGTGGTCATGAACTGACTGGGGACTGTTTACGGTCCGGCGACGAAGAGTGGTCTGGTCGAGGCTAAAAAGCTGGTCTCATGACGAGACACAGCTGCGGCAAACACACACCAGTGTAATCAGCGGATTGCGATCACCTGCCCGCTCTCTTCGTGCAGATCACCAGCTCACGCCTACCTAATCAGAAAGGGAGAGAAAGAAAGGAGGAAAGGAGAGAGAGAGAGGGAGAGAGAGAGAGAAGACTGCCGCTACCTGGCCCCAGCGGCAGCGGGCGTGACATCATGAGATTCTTCTAAAGTCTTCTTGAATTCTGTTTTAAGATATGTAGTGTTCATTATACCACGGAGCTCTTTCATCATCATTTATTGGCTTCTTTTTAAGATGAGCGACTGTGTCAACTGATGAAGGCAGTAAAGCTGCAGTTCTACCAACCAGATGATCCACCTGTGTGGGACTAAGACCAGAGGAGCTGCTCTCCATTGGTTGGCATTGAAGTAAATAATCCTGGAACCATTTCCTTAAATGTAGTTCCTGTGTTATCAGACAGACATCTGCTGTAATGGACTCTCTGGGAGGTGCTCCATAGTCCATTATTGTAAAGTCAAATGTTATTAAAAAATGAGCAGGCAAAAGATAGCTTTATTGAAAAACAGAAAGATGTTCAGTTTCTCTGCTATGTCAGAACAAGATCAAGGGTTAAAACTGTGCGCTAGTTTATTTACACTCTGAGAAAAACCAGATGAGTCTAACAGTGAACTAAAAGCAGAGCTGAAGTTGCTGTTATCGTCTGTGTGGATGTTAAAGTCACCCGCTATAAAGACTTTATCTGTACTGAGACTAAACCAGCTCAGAACTCTGAGATTTCAGATAAAACCTGAGAGCAGGGGCTCGGTGGCCGATAGATAACTAACACAACTGGTTTTTGTGCTTTCCAATTTAAGTGAGTGAGATTAAGACGAAGGCTTTCAAACGAATTATAACTAAGTTCTGGTCTCTGGTTGATTAATAGGTTCTAGTGGAGGACTGCTGCCTCTCCTCCTCCTCTGCCGGAACTTCTAGGTACATGAACATTAATATGACTGGAGATGTATGGAAACAGGATGTATGTCATCTCTCCTAATGCGACCAGGTTCTCCCCCAGAACTTTTCCAATGATCCACTCAGTCCATCCTGTTAACTGGACAGCACCTTGACAACCAGCGGTTGGATGATGACATGTGGCTGTTACCGGGTTACATACGGGACACAGTACAGCTGTGCCTCTACTTTGCTAAGCCTTGGCTCCAAAACTACAGACAAACTACGTTTCTTACAAGCACCATTATCGTTAAAGTAGCCAGGTGAGGAAGTGAACATGTGACACACTGAGCGAGAGAGACAGAAGCCACGTGTAGCTTGTTAGCTGCTAGGCTAGCGGATCTGAAACACTAACAGGCTGTGAAGCAGTTCTGCACAGAAGCACAATAGGAGCAGCCTGTGTCGTCATTTAATTTACCGTGCAAACAGATCATAGTGCCAGAAGGCAGAATTTAATAATAACTGAGAAGGAGGCGTGAACAGCTGCAACACGAGCTCACATTCGGCTACAGCCAGTATGACTTCTGTGACATCTGAATGAACTATATGCAGGATGAACTTTATTTAAAGTACGCATTATTTTCTAAAGGTTGTTGTTTTTTTTGGGCAGGTGACAAACACAGCGTCCATCTCCGCTGTGTAACCCTTAACGTATCTATGTCAAACAGACAGCTGTCATCATGGTGCAGGTATAACAAAGGCAAGCTTTTCAATTAAGAAGAGGTGTTCTGCTAACAACACCAAGCCGCCTCATTGTTTGCGCAAGCACTTATTTTTCAGGAACAAGAACCTCAATAAACATTAATCTGCATGAAATGTTTACTGTGTGTGTATCAATGTCTACAATATCAGCTTTGTGTATGTGCTTATGGATTGGAAATTTTGGAACAAAAATTCTAATTTTGTTGGCCGGAAACATTTCAGTAAAGATTACATACGCTGTTATTTTCTCTTTTAGCTTTACATCTTAGCTAGAAATCAGACAGCACATATCTGACTAGTTTTATAATAGAGCAGACAATATCCAGTAAAGTATCCTGAAAAATGTCCCTTCAGCTGTCAACGAGTAAAAGTAATGCAAAGTTAAAGGCCCTAAGGCAATACAGCAGTAGCAACATGAGCTACACTCGTGGCTTTTACATTTTAAAATATTTTGACAATATTCTTAAAAATCAAGCTTGCTTAAACCATGTGTACATGACATTTTTATCGTGTTGGCCACAAGTTTTTTGGTAAAACCCTGATCTCATTTGCTTAAAATGTTAAATTCCTTGTATTCAACAGCCTCTATTTTCGGATCAGGTTCAGAGACTCAAGCAAGACTCAGCAGACCAGCGTGTACAATCAAAAAACTGTAACCTGCCAAACTGTAGCCTCGACCCCCCAGTTATTGACCGCTCTCTGTTAGAAGTCTAACCCTGTATTTGCCCATGGTCTTGTAGACTCCAGAGCCGAGGAGAACTTCATAGACAGCCAGTTGGCTAAGCAGCTCTCTATCCCTACTATTTCCTTGGACGCCCCACTGGAGGCTCGAGCCTTAAACGTTTTATCCCCTGGCACAAGGACTTTTCCTGCAACCCTGGTTCTGGTAGGTAATCACTGAGAACAAATCACGTTCCATCTCATTGATCAGTCTAACCGTCCAGTTGTTTTGAGCTACCCCTGGCTGCAGGGACACAACCCCCAGATTGACTGGCGTCAGGAAGTAATTGAGCCTGGGATCCTTCTTGTCATGCCAGCTGCCTGCGCTCTGCTTTAAACCCTGCTACCCTCCTGAACACCATGACCTGGCCCCAGTATTTAATGAGGAGGATGCCTTGTCCCTGCCTCCTCACTGCCCTTCTGACTCTGCCGTAGACCTGCTGCCTGGCGCACTACTGCCCAGTAGCCATCTGTATAATCTGTTCAAACCCGAACAGGCAGCTGTGGAGGATTATATCCGGGATTCAGTGGCTGCAGGCATCATTCGACATTCTTCGTCACCCGTGGGGGTGGGTTTATTTTTCGTCACTGTTTCAATGCTCCCTGGGGTACCAGCCCCCCATGTTCCCTTCACAGGAGCTGGAGATCACCGTTACGTCAGTTCAATCATTTATGAAGAGGTGTGAGCGGCCCTGGAAGAAGGCTTGAGCTTCCTTATGCCGAGCTTCACAACGTATGGAGCACCAGGCGAACCGGCGTCGGACCCCTGCACCGCTGTATGCCCCAGGCCAGAAGGTGTGGCTGCAGGCCAAGGACCTTCCCCCCAAAGTGGAGAGCAAGAAGTTGGCTCCCCGGTCCGTCGGTCTGTTTGAGGTGGACCAGATCATCAATCCCAGTGCGATACATCTGAAGCTGCCTTCCTCCATGACAATCCATCCCACATTCCACGTATCACAGCTCAAGCCGGTCAGGGACAGTTGTCTGGCCCCGTCCTTCCCCCTTCACCACCCAGGATAGTGGATGACACTCGGCGTACACAGTCAAGCAGTTACTGGATGTCCGACGTAAGGGATGCGGCCTACAATACCTTTTGGTCTGGGAGGGCTACGGTCCTGAGCAGCGCAGCTGGGTCCCACAGCGCCAGATCCTGGACCCCTCCCTGATCCAGGGGTACTGTGGCTTTTCTTTTTCTTACCCTTTCTCCATATTTAGTGGTCTCTACATGCTGTCTTTTATCGGCCCTTCCAATTTTTTTTTTACCTCTACTTGGTGCCTTGTAAGAACCATGTAATGACCAAAAAAAAACTACTACTTTCCTGAAAGTACGACAACAGCAATAACCAAAGGAAAGGCCCACTCCACTGATGAGACAGCTGAAAAATAATAACAAAAAAATAGTTCCCATTTGGCCAAAGATAGTCAAACTAGGCTGCCCTTGTGTTGTTTGAATGATTGCATGATTAATTCTGATCACGTTGATTCTCCAACTTCAATTGAAAATGTGCTTTTATGTGATCTTCTCCTTGATTTGCTGTCAGTTTTTTTGGACAAACTGAAGCATGACGCAGGTCAGCAATACGAGCCCTGAACTGCCCCAAATCACACAGGCGTCATTCACCAATTTATCCTGTATCTTTATAAAGTGAAAAAAACAAACAGTAAAAACCATGGAACATAACTGGACAGGATAGAAATAACCTACACAGATGAGGTAAAGTCCCATTGGCCAGAACACAGCCTCAGTTTTTTGTTTAGTTTTTTTTACCATTGACTATTTGAAGATTTGCTTTGATAAAACACAACTGGACTTTATTTTTGGTTCTTGAAGACAAGAGACATTCTGGGTTGCAATCGCCTAGTGGGGATTCCCACATATTTATTTTCAGCCCCAGCTCAACTGGCTCAAGCCTCATTAATGGCCTGAGAGTTGAAACTGTCTTCCTGCTTCCCTTCGCTTACTCCTTTACTCGCCTTTTAGTCACTCTACTTTTGTCCTCAAGTCTTGGATATGATTTTATTCTTTGCTGTTAAGTGAACCAAGACTTTTTGAGTCATTTTTATGCTTTTTATAACTTATCTGACGAGCCAGCGCCTACAATCTTCTCCTGTCCAAGGAAGTAATCCAAACAACACTCCCTGTGAATGCTGTCGGATATATGAACAAAAAATTTGTTCTAGAAACTGAATTCAACTGAGTTCAGGAAGCACTCCCAGTGGAATCCAGTGGTAAGAAGTCCACATTTACCTGCAAAGAAAAGAGGGGGGAAAAGTACTACTTTCAACTTTAACCGAAAGTTAATCGATACAGAGTCTTTTTCAAGACTCTGTAAAGACACTTATACTCGACTTGATGCTGAGCCAAAGCGACGTCAGAATGCTGGTATCAGTGGAGGATGTGTAGCACCAAGTGGTGGAACAGCTGATTGTGCACGTGGGTGCAGTGGACATCAGAAAGGAACAGTATGAAACCTTAAATAGTTCCCCTCACTCCAGACATGGCAAGATCAAGGTTTCTATCCCAAAAAAGAAAAGAGCCCCTCTCCCTTCTCAGCCTACCCCCCTAGCTCGGCCCCATTACCACTGGCCGTGGCTGACATCTCCAACAGCATCACTGCTGCTAGGATGCTAAGGGCCTCTGCTTTGCTACCATTCATAGTAAACCCCATTTCAACTGGAGGTCCAGAGAGGGAGTGTTCTCTTCTAAAACAATGACTCCACATAGATTAGATAAGAGAGGGACAGTCAGACTGTCTGATCAGAGAAATCTAATCCATATCTCTTGCAGGAAGATTGTGTCCACTCAAACTCAAGTAAATCTTAAACACGTTGCACTCAATGTCAGATCTTTAAGTAAAAAATTATTTTTATAGTTTTATCTCCTCTTATAATCTTGATTTTATGTTTTTAACTGAGACGTGGCCAGAGGGACGTTTGTCTCAGACTGAATGGCCGTGACCTCTGGGGTTCCTCAGGGGTCGATCCTGGGACCCATCTTGTTCAATCTCTACATGCTTCCATTCAATTCAATTCAATTCAATTTTATTTGTATAGCGCATATTTACAACAACAGTCATCTCATAGCACTTCACAAAGGCAGTGACAGAAACACCCAACAATCCAAAACATTTGGATTCCCTATAAGCTTCAGCAGTCCGCAAGCAGTCCGCAACAGTGGGAAGGAACCGGAAACCCCCACAGGGGAAAAAAAACCTCAGACAGAACCAGACTCAGGGAGGGACGGCCATCTGCCTCGACCGGTTGGGTGAGAGTGGGATGAATTATACAATTTAGTTTACAGTTAAACAAGTTATTCGAATTTATTGTCTTTTTGTAACAGGAGGCATCATGGTAGGGGCAGCAGGATACAGAAGGTGAGGTCAGCGGCTGTAATTCAGGAGCTCCAGATCCAGAGACATCCACAGAGAGAGCAGGCGCAGGAGAACCTCAGGGGAGTCACAGAGTTAGTCATATGTAATGGTGATAGGCAACTATAGAAACATATACATACATACACACACATATGTATGTATATATAAAGAGGAGAGGAGATCCATAAGGTCAGCTGATACGTAGCAATAATGTGTCCTACCACAGTTATGCAGATGACACTCAGATCTATGCGTCAGTGACGGCAGGTGAACATGGGCCTGTAGATTCACTGTGTGGCTGCATTGAATGGATCAGTGTGTGGATGCAAAACAACTTTCTCCAGCTAACTCAGACACTGACTGAAATCATTGTCTTTGGCCCACAGAAACAAAGAGAAAGTGTCATCAGTCACCTTGAGACTCTCGCTCTGAAACCTAAAAGTCAGGTTAGAAATCTGGGGGTAACAACGGCCTCAGACCTGAACTTTAACAGCCTCATGAAGTCAATAACGTCAGCCGCTTTTATCATCTAAAAAACAACATCAAAGGTACAGAGTCTAAGCCAGACTTTGAGAGACTAATCCATGCAGGTCAGACTGCTGTAACGGCTGCTCACTGGCCTCTCTAAACCAGCTGGAAGACGGCTGCAGTTGATCCAGAATGCTGCTGCTCCAGTCCTGACTAGAACCAGGAAGTACCACCATATTAGTCCAGTGCTCAAGTCTCTGCACCGGCTTCCTGTCGCTCAGAGAACTGACTTTAAAACAGCTTTGCTTGTGTCCAGGTCTCTTCATGGTCCAGCACCAAAGTACATTTCTGACATGTTGGTGCCATCTGGACCATGTTGGGCTATGAGAGCCCCAGGGAGGGTCTGCTGCTGGTGCCCATAGTCAGAACCAGACACAGTGAGGCTAGAACTACTACTAATACTACTACTACTAGAACTACTACTACTACTACTACTACTACTACCACCACCACCACTACTACTACTACTACTAGAACTACTACTACTACTACTACTACTACTACTAGAACTACTACTACTACTACTACTACTACTACTAGAACTACTACTACTACTACTACTACTACTATTACTACGGTTCGTGCTCAGTGACTGTGCGGGTGGACCCAAACGAAAAGGGAGACGGGGAGAAGGGTTAAAGGAAACAGGGTTTATTAGGGAAGGTGGGGAGTGATGGGCACCAGGAGGCAGAAACAAAGTCCAGTGAAGGGGTGCCAGTCGTGGGGAATAATCCGGTGATGGGATCTGGTGCAGGGATGTCGGTCGTGGAGAGGGAGGAGTGGAGTCTTTGGTGTCGTGATCCGAGGAAGGGGGGTCCCGAGGGTGGTGCACGAAGAGCCGGTGCCTGAGAGTGCCTTGGTCCGTGGGGTTTTTCCCGGTGCAGAGAGGGAGCCGTGACGAGGGAAACCGGGGTGGTGCGCAGGGGTCCGGTGCTCAGGGTTCGGTGCTCGTGGGGGGGTGCTCTCGTGAAGGATCTCCCGGTGAAGGTGTCCGTGGTCGTGAATTCCCGTGGGTATCAAACGCTGGAGTGCTTGGAGGTGTGCCGAGTGCTGGAGCCAAGGAGCAGAACTGGAAACAGGCAGAGAAACACATACCATAAACTCGAAGCAAGAGAACATCAAGAATGTTAGGAATGCTCAGCGCGGTGTAGCAGCTCATGGCCTGACTGCACCCCGAGGTAGGTATCACAATCCTCTGGCGTCGGCCTTCTGTGAGACGCCAGTATTTAAGCAGGGCACGGCTGATGAGCCGATGAGCCACAGTTGCCAGTGTGCGCGTGTCTCTCCTGATCAGCTCCACCGAGCCTGCAGTGAACAGAGGCACACCCACCAAAACACAAAGACAGACAAAATCCCAAAAACACAGTGAACCCAGTCTATGACCCTCACAACTACTACTACTACTACTACTACTACTACTAGTACTACCACTACTCCTACTACTACTACTACTACTACTAACTACTACTACTGGTCTCCTGCTGGTGCCCAGACTCAGGACCAGACACAGTGAAGCTGTGTTCCAGTGTCATGCAGCTAAACCTGGACCTGGACTGCAGAAGATGTGAGACAGGCCTCAACTCAGACAATGTTCACATCCAGGCTGGAAACAGTTCTGTTTAGTTGTGCACATGACAGCTGGCAGTATTTAGTCTGTACTCTTTGCTTTGAATGTAATTAATGAATGATTGTGTTCATTTTCTGTGGACTGACGTTATCGGTCTTCTTATAGTTTTGTGTGAAGCACTTTGAATTGCCTCAGGTAAGACTGGTGCTGGACAGATAAGCCTGTCTTGGCTGATTACAGGGTTCGAAGCAGCTGCTGGCCGCCTCCCCGTCACGGCCATTCTACTGAACCGAGACGCAGACAACGATGAGGACAAGGACAGCTAAGGATGAATAAAAGAAGAATTTAGTTCACAGCAACTAAGAGCAGGGTGGATGTGCAAGGGGTGCAGGACAGAACTAAGAGGGAGAACTACGAAGGGGAGATTAACGGGAAATAAGGCTGACGATAAGAAGTACACAACAGATAATTGGGTGCTACTGCGACGTCTAGGGGAGACCAGGGAAATAACCAAACATTGAGCCAAGGCATATGAGTAACCCAGAAATACCAAAGACAAACTGATTAAGAACTAATACAGAGTAATAGAAGTAAGGTAACAAGCACTGAGCAGAACCCAGTAATACAGGGTTAGGAACAACTACAGACATATAGTCGTTATATAATGTGCTTCAACAAGGCATCAGGACACATTACGAAGCTAGCCATAATAAAAACAAATCTACCTTATCAACAAAATAACTAAAAAGAGAAACTAGAGAGCCACACACCAGACTTCTCTTCCTCCGTTTGAGATGCTTGGTTCTAGCACGAGTCTTTCTGAGTGCGTCTCTCCATGAAACCCGTCGGTTCTGAACGTGAAGCTGACCTGAATCAAGCAGCACTGGTGGTGTAGCCAAATCTATGAGTACAGGCAGAGAGCTGCAGCACGAGCAGAAGCAGCTCTATTGAGGAAATGTCATTAACGTATTCTGTGTACAGAACTGGCCAAACTAGTCCCTAGGCGGGCATTATGCAAATGTTTTGCAAGGTGAAGGCTTTTCTGGCAGCTGAAGACGAGTGTCTAACACAACAACAGCTCTTGATTACAGTTCCTGTCACTGGAATAGATATGATGATTTAATACCTGAAGAGGGTTGCGTACAGCACACGCCCAAGAATCTGGCTTGGGCTACTCCCTCTTTGCCCACGACTGCACCCCCATTCACACCACCAGCACCATGGTCCAGTTTGCTGATGACACCACCACCGTAGGACTGATAACAAACGAGTCAGCCTACAGGGAGGAGGTCCAGCACTTGGCAGAATGGTGTCTCAGCAACAACCTGGAACTGAACACCAGCAAGACCAAGGAACTGGTTGTGGATTCAGATGATCCACACACACGGAGCACTCTGCCCTCTGCATCAACAGAGGAGGTAGAGAGGGTGGAGAGCTTCAGGTTCCTTGAAGTGAACATCTCAGCCGACCTCACCTGGGCCAACAACATCTCCTACCAGGTGGGGAAGGCACAACAGAGACTTTACTTCCTCAGAATGTTAAAGCAGGCTCACCTCCCTTGACCCCTGTTGGAGAACATTTACAAAAGCACCACTGAGAGTCTCCTGACTTACTGCTGCATGGCGTGGTTCACCAGCTGCACTGCAGAGGACAGGAGGAACCTGCAGCTGCAGAGAGTTATCAGGACCACACTACTTCTCCTGGAAGACATTTACACCAGTCGACTTCAGAAGAAGGTCACATTCATCGCAAAGGACCCCACTCACCCCGGACACCCCCTGGTCTAAAAGATATCGGACAATAAAGACCAAAACAAGCCGTCTCAAGCACAGCTTCTACCCGCAGGCTGTGTGTGAGAGCTATCGTCCCACCCCCACCTTCACCCCCACCCAACCCCTCACTGCACCCAACTCCTCAACCAACCAGTACTGGTCGGTTCCTCGCACATACCTCAGGACAATAATGTGCACTGGACCAGAATGTGCACATGCACATGCCACGTATACTGTTGCTTTAAACACTGTCTGCTTTAAACACTGTAGCTGTACTGTAAATACCTCCTTTGCTTTAATATTTTACATTTTATACTTTACATTTCTATAGATATTTATCTTTCCCTTCACATTACTTTATCTTATTTGATCTTATTTTATTTTTTTACTTGTGTATTTGTGGTGATTGTGTGGTTTTATATTTCATTGTTGTGTTGCTGACATTCTCCGGTGGTTGCTGTGTTTCCTCATGTTTCTCAGGCTGGGCGGGGCTGATTGGAGGGGAACGCGTCGGCACCTTCGCAGCTGCAGCTCATCACCCTCGTTAAGCGCTGGTTAAAGCCACCGATCCTTCTGTGCTCCAGTGCGAGACGACTGCCTTCTCTGCAGCGGTATTGTTGGTCGCCAGCTTAGCCCTTGTACTACATGCTAACCCCTTTCGAGCTCTCGAGTAATTGTTTGTATTTTCCTGCTCTTCAGCTCTCAGCGTCTCCTCCATTTGTTAATTCTAACCCTGTCCCTTTTTCGTTCTGGGTCCAGCACTTCGTCACTCACCGAGTGGCCACCGGCCATAACAGTACAAAGGGATGCTAGGACATGTCACTGCTGCAACACTGTCTTTTTAGCAGTGCTGCCACAGTGACAATAAAGAACTATTCTATTCTTCTATTCTGGCTGAGCTGAGCAATGCTGTAAAGAAGAATGTTTCAGAATTCCTCCAGAAGGTTGTTTGAAGTTATTGTTGTCCAATGAGGTTCCACCAGTTCACCTACTTACTGTCTTTAATGCATGTGGTACATGGAGACACACACAGAATATAACGGTGTGTTGTTGCGTAAGCACATTGTGATTCTCTGTATTTAGGACTAATGTGAGGAACAAGTCTTTTTATAACCAGCTAATACAGAAGACGGTGAAAGGTACTCCTTTGTTTTAATTAGACCTTATTCAGATGCTCAGGGTAGTTAGATGGCTAGGCTGAGTTAAACATCCAGCATAAAGGGAATATTTCCATGAAAACATGCCACAGTGCAGCAGCAGGGAACACGGACTGTTATTGCTGCTGTTTTGAATAAAGCTGCATCAAGCAGCTCTTGGCATCATAAACTGTCTAAGTGATGCATTTGTGGTTCTCTCACATTTCAAAGCCAAACATACAACATGTAGATCATGTCGTAGGACTCGTATTGCTGCTGGCTGTTGGCTTTCAGTGTCTGATCAATACGTCCTCCGAACAACAGCAAGACTTTCAGATGACATTTTCTGTAAAAGGAGACGAGGTGTTCATGAGCCACAGCGAGTACAAGGGCAGACTGGTTTTTGGCAGGATCTGCTTGTCTTGATCAGTTTAATACCTCGGTTATAATATTTTAAAATTACAGTCAGTTTTCAAATATCCTGAGCATGAAAGCAGAAGTTAATTAAAACCTACCTGCTTGCTTGCCCAGACACACAGAGAAAGAAAGAGAGATTGTCATTAAGGTAATGCACAAATGGACATGGTTCGTTTAGGTGAAAGACACTAATAATAGGTCAGTGCCACGTGACCTCAGTAAAACCTGTAATCTGCTTCTTGCACATGCACATGGACTGGTGAGGGGCCACGGGGGGGAGAAACATGCTAGCGGGCTTTTGATATCACATCTGTGTGTCTGTGTGATGCATGTGCACACTTTCATTAGCCTCATTTCAACGAGGAGATGGTAGCATTTGAGCTGTGTCCATTCATGCTGCTGTAATCAGCATGAAACCACTTTCTTCTCACAAATATGCTGACACACTGCGAGTATAGCGAGGCCCATTTCTGTTCTCGATAGGGGTGGATTTCACATGAAGAAAATGGAAAACACTGTA